>NC_143539.1:1887500-2155103 GCF_031878675.1 Megascapheus bottae
GGGTGGAGGTGAATAGGGGGGCTACTCCTGCTCTCTCCACATCCGAGGAGGGGTCTGGGCACTGGTGCGAAGGGGCCCCGGCCGCCCAGGGCAGGGGATGTTCTGTGGAGTAGGAGCTCTTGGCAGCGTCTGCCAATGCTGGGGTTCTCTCTGCCTATCCCACTTCTCGACCCTCACCCTCTTTGCCTGGGCTTCCTGGCTCTCCACCTCCCTCTTTTCCTTGCAGTCTCAGCCCCAGACCCGTGACAGGGGCTCTTCTGGGTATCCCAGAGTGACTTCTCCCTACAGACCCCCCAGCCCCGCACCAGGCCACAGAAGGTTCTGGGTGTAGATCCCCTAAGTTGAGGTCACAGGTACAGGGCTCCCCTCTTCCTGCTTGCCCTGAGAGGGGACCCTGCAGGGCCTTCCCTTCCCAGAGCCCTAGGTTGCAGCCCCAGGGCTTCCCCCTCCCCCAGGCATGTTTCCCAACCCCAATTAATCACCAGGGGCGGCCCTGGGGAGGAGGCAGAGAGAACATGTCTTACCATAAAGAAGGAGGTGCCAGGCTCCGGCTGGAGGACCCAGGGCACCCGGAGGTCATGAGGCTGGCGGTCGCCTGGATTCTTCTCTCTCTCCTGGCAGGTGAGCAACTGTGCTTGTTCCTTCAACAAGGCAGTTCACCTTCTGATCTTGCCTCTACTCCCCCCCACCCCAGCTGTGGCCACCTGGGCAGCCTCCCGCTGGCCCTCCCCACACGCACGCATGCGTGAGGTGAGGTGAGGTGAGCAATCCATTTGGTCCCTCTGACCCTCTGCTCTCCCCCACCCCAGGCCATGGCAGGGCCAACACCCGTGCCATCGGGGCAGAGGAATGTCCCCACCATTCGCAGCCTTGGCAAGCTGGCCTCTTCCACCTCACCCGCCTCTTCTGCGGAGCTACCCTGATCAGGGAGCGATGGCTGCTTACAGCTGCCCACTGTCGTAAGCCGTGAGTGCCCTGTCTTGACCACACTGGGCAAAGGGACTGGGGGACAAGGGCCGGGGGCAGGGGACAGGGCCAGGAAGGACAGGACTATGCAAGGTCAAGTCTCAACACTTAGGATGAAACAGGGTAAGATTTGGGGAGTCCCCTCAGTTCCAAAATCCCAGAATTCCAAATGACCTGGTTCTGAGAATCTAAGAGCCCAAGCCCGCTCTTCAAATCTTAGCCTCTGACGTCTATATATGCAGTCACCGGTGGCTCACATCTATCAGCCTAGCTACTCAGGAGGCTGAGATCTGAGAATCACAGTTCTAAGCCAGCCTGGAGAAGGAAATGTATGAGACTCTTATCTCCAGCAAAAAGCCCAAAGTAGAGCCGTGTCTCAAGTGGTAGAGCACCAGCCTTGAGTGAAAAAGCTCAAGGATAGTGCCCAGGCCTTGAGTTAAAGCCCCAAGATAGACACACACACTAGCTTTAGAAATCCAGACTCCTTCAATGTTGGACCCATGAAATTCTAGAATCTTGGGCTCTCTAGACCAGCCACTCCCCCGCAGAGTGTGCAGCAGCAAGCCAACCAGCCACATGCACAGGACTGCAATCACTTACAGTAAGCCTTCCCTAGTTCACCCTTCCACGTGGCCAAAGGCGTTTCCTGTGGCAGGTGGTGGTATTAACGATAACTATTCTAGCATCTTCCCTTCAAAGTGTTCTAGGTCCATGGAAGAGAGACACAGTCCTGGAGGCGTTCACTTACCCTGTCCTAGGAGACATGATTCCTAGAATTCTAGAACCTGGGACAGAGAACATTCTAGAAGCCTATATTTGCAATCATGTCAATTCTGGGGAATTCTATCATTACAGTCCCAGAATTCTACCATTACAGGGTTTTTCAAACTCCCAAACCTTTCATTCTGACCATTTTTGGAGTCTTGAGCCATTTGTATCCTAGACTGTTAAATTCCTAAAACCCTATTCTAGAGTGAGAAAATCCTACGCTTCCTGTTGCAGAGGAGTAGAGAATGCTAGATTCTTGAAAGGCTTTGATTTAATGTGGAAATATAGAGGTTAGAACCTTAGATCCCTAAGATGCCAAACTGGAGCCTCTCAGCATTCTAGATCTCAGGATTCTAGAACATTAGTTTCTGGGTCTTCTAATAGAATTCTAGACAAAATGGTTCCAGAATCCCCCTTTTTTTTTTAAAGTTTGGTTTATTTTGAGATAGGGTTGTTACTATGTTCCCCAAGCTAGCCTCAAACCTGAAATCTTCCTACCTCTATTTCTCAAGTGTGGGTCTGGGGCTCGTGTGTGACTGGGGAAGCCTCCGCATCACCTCTGGATACGCAGTCTTTCCCCCAGAAATAAAGCACAAACGATGGTTCCTGATACAAGGTGGGAATTTCCCATCATGCATTGCCCCATAATGAACTCAAGCTTTGGTCTCAGACTGGGAGAGCTTTGTTTTGAATTCTCAGCCCAGAGCAAAGAGCACCAGGGTGTTCAAAAGGCACAGAGAGAGGAGTCATAACGCAGCTCCGCTCAGGTCCGCGGCCTCTGTCATCGCCTTGGTGCCTAATGTCAGAGGTCAGAGGCTGGGGATCAAGTAGACTTCTACAAGACACTCAATTCTCTAGAGACAGACCTAGAGCAGAACACACACACAGGGACTTCATCAAGAGAGCCTAAGGTTAGGTATCAGGAAGATGTGCCAAAGGGATGGAAGGATGTGACAAATAAGAAAAGCCTGAGGCCACAGACGCACCCCAATTTGGGGATTTTCCATATCCTATCCCCCTTCATGCACACACCCCAAAACACTCAGAGCCACTCCCATGGAAACCACCATACCTGTGGTGGCAGGAGGTGGGGTTGTTATGATGTGGAAGGTGGGGCCCCCAGGTGCCCACAAGGGATGGGCTCAGGTCACCCCTGAGGCTCCAGGTGAGCAGAGAGAAAGATGGCTCACAGATGAGAAGGGAATGCCAACAGTCAGAAAGCCAGATGGGGGACCAGAGAGAGTGTGTGGCTTATAGAGGGTCACACAGCACCTGGAAGGGCAGGAGCTGTGAAGACTAACACACACACACACACACACATCTGGGCTCCCAGCATGGCTTCTGCGGTCTGTCCCACAGGTTCCTGTGGGTCCGCCTTGGCGAGCACCACCTGTGGAAGTGGGAGGGGCCAGAGCAGCTGTTCAGAGCCACAGAGTTCTTCCCGCATCCCGGGTTCAACAGCGACCTCAGCGCCAATGACCACAACAACGACATCATGCTGATCCGGCTGCCCAGGCCAGCCAGGCTGGGGCCTGCGGTGCAGCTTCTCAACATCACAGAGACCTGTGTGAACCCCGGGGCCAAGTGCCTCATCTCAGGCTGGGGTGCTGTGTCCAGCCCCAAGGGTACGGCTCTGCCTGGGGTACTTCTTTACATCTCAAGGACCGGGGCCACTTCGCTGATCCTCCCTCTCCTTTTCTCCTCTCTCTCTCACTCTATTTATCCACTTAATTACATATCAGTGTATGTCCTCAAATCCAAAAGGCTCTAGATTTTAATGTGCATCACTATTCTAATGAATTATTAAGAATGCAGAAAAAATACCAGGCATGATGGCACCTGCCTGTAATTCCAGCATTCAGGAGGCTGAAGCAGGAGGATCACGAGTTCCAGGGAAAGAAAAAGAAGGGAGGGAGACAGGGAAAGGGGACGAGAGAGGCATATGTGGGAACTAAAGGTGATACCAAGCTGGGTGTCTGTGGTTCACACCTGCAATCCGAGCTACTCAGGAGGTTGAGATCTGAGGATCAAGGTTCAAAGTCATCAGGGACAGAAAGTCTGTGAAGCTTTCATCTCCAATGAACTATCAGAAAACCAAAAGTGGTTCTGTAAGTCAAGCAAGTGGTAGAGCGCTAGCCTTGAGCCGAAGCACTCAGCGACAGCGCTCAAGCCCTGAGTTCAAGCTCCCCTGCTCCCCCTGCTCCCTGCTCCCACAGACACATACACAGGCAAAAATGACTTTGATGGTCATTTCAGAGACATTGGAAGGTAAACACACACACACACACAACTTAGAGCTGAAATAAAGTCTCCATTTCCTTCTCAGTGATTACATCAGGCATTCAAAATAATAGTATTGATTGCTATTAGTAACGAGTCTTTCCAGTACCAGTTTTCAAAACATCCCCCCCAAAAAAATAATCAGTCTGAATTTCTGGCTGCCAATAAGTCAAACTTGGGAACCCTTATATAGAAAGCCCAGTTCTCTGGGCTCACTTGAAAAACTCAAAGGGGCAGGCAGGGGACACACCTCAGAGCAGCAGAGGACAACCCAGCACTCAGCACACTAAGGTTCTAGCCTGGCCACTGCAAAAACAAGAAACAAAAACGAAAGGAACAAAGCCTCAAGACCCTGGGGCAAAGGTTCTCTGGCTCAATGCAATTCACCACCTCCCTCCACTGAGGGTCCCCAAAAGCCCCCCCCACCCCAGTTTGTGCTCAGGTGTCACCTAGACACAAAACAGCCTCCATCAGTAATCCTAGCTTTCTCTGTTGGGCTGGATGAGTTAAGTCATTTGTCTTCTGGTTTCTTGGCACTCTGCATCTTCCTGTTTCTCTTCTCTCTCCTTCTGCCCTCTCCTCCTCCTCCTCTATCCATCTATTCTGTCTTTTTCCCCTTCTCCTTGGAGGTACGAACTCTGGGCCTTGAGCGTGCTTAGGCAGGATCTCTACTTTGTGCTACACCCCAGACTTGGGCTTGTCTCTCCTCTCCGGGCCTAAGGAGTGAGCACCACTTGTTTCTGTGGCAGAGCTGCTGGGGAGGCCTGGGGATGGGCCTGGGGTGAGCTGGACGGCTGCTGACCCCTGCGATCTTCCTCCCTATCCAACAGTGCAGTACCCGCTCACGCTGCAGTGTGCCAACATCAGCATCTTGAGCACCTCGCTCTGTCACTGGGCCTATCCGGGACACATCTCCGACAGCATGCTCTGTGCCGGCCTGTGGCAGGGAGGCCGAGGCTCCTGCCAGGTGAGACCCCACTGGAGGAGGGGAGGTGGAGGGGAAAGGGGGGCAGGCGCGACACTTTGCGGGGTCTTGGGGACAAGGGGGGCAGATGGGTGGAGGCCCACAGAGTCCTGGGACAAGCGACGGCTAGGAGGTCAAGAAGCCAGGGCCGGGAAGTGGGGGAGGAGGAAGCCGGATTTCAGGGCGGGGAGAACCTGAGCCTTGAGGGAGGAGGAAGTGATGCTGTCATTGTCAGACAGCTCAACTTAACCATTCCTCTACCCCCGCCCCTGCCGCACAGGGCGACTCTGGGGGCCCCCTGGTTTGCAATGGGACTCTAGCAGGTGTGGTGTCTGGGGGCTCCGAGCCCTGCTCCAGGCCGCGGCGCCCCGCTGTCTATACCAGCGTGTGCCACTTCGGAGATTGGATTCAGAAAACCATAGAGGAAAACGAGTGAGCCCCTCCACCCAGGACCACCAGGAAAGCAAGGTGGGCACGAGTCGGAGTCGACGCAGCCCTGAACCTCAAAGATATCCGTCCCGGGGCTCCGGACCGCCCCTCCGGCCACGCCCCGTGCGAGAAGGCCACGCCCTCAGGACACGCCCCGACACCCAACGGACAAGGCCACGCCCAGAAGGCCACGCCCCAGACGCTCCGCAGGCGAGGCTCCGCCCCCTTTTGTCCCTGGCTCCCGCACAACCCGAGAACCGGCCCCCACCGTGTGGCTCCTCCCTCCAAAGAATAACTGTGCCCAATGGGACGTCTTCTCCTCTAGACTCCACCCATTTTTTGTCCCCGCCTTCTCCAGAGGCCCCGCCTCCCGGCGCCAGCCGCACGGCAGCCACGCCCAGGTGGGCCTCAGTCGACGTCGGGCTCAGCCCCGCGTGGTCCAGCCCGGGGCGGCTCCGGGGCTTGAATCCTGGCGGGGAGGACCGGGAGCGTCCATGCGAGACTTACAATAAACGCGGCGACCCGCTTTCCGGTGCTGGCGGTGTGGGATGCAGAGGTGGGGGGTGAAGGGAGAACGGAGGAAGCCCGCCCCTCCTCTGCCGGGCCTGAGGTCGCTCCACCAGCCCAGGGCGGCCCGGCCCTCCCGCCGGCCCCAGGGCGGGGGGAAACCAGGTCACGGCGCCTCCCAAACCTGCCTTCCCACATCCCGCACCCCTCAGACTGAGGGCGGGCCAGGCTGTCCTCACCGGGCCGCCGGGAAGGCGGCCTTCCTCCCGGCCGGGTGGGTTCCTGCGGCGCCCCCCTCCCCTCCGCCAGACCGCGCTCCCAGCCCCTGCTGGAGAAAAAACCAGGCAGCTCCAGTCCTCCTCCCTCAGACCCGGCCGAGACTCCAGCTCTCCGCCCTCAGGCCCGGGGTCCAGGCCCAGCCTCCTCCCTCAGACCCGGCCGAGACTCCAGCTCTCCGCCCTCAGGCCCGGGGTCCAGGCCCAGCCTCCTCCCTCAGACCCGGGGGTCCAGACCCCAGCCTCCTCCCTCAGACCCAGGGTGCAGACCCAGCCTCCTCCCTCAGATCCCGGGGTGCAGACCCCAGCCTCCTCCCTCAGACCCGGGGGTCCAGACCCCAGCCTCCTCCCTCAGACCCAGGGTGCAGACCCAGCCTCCTCCCTCAGATCCCGGGGTCCAGACCCCAGCCTCCTCCCTCAGACCCGGGGGTCCAGACCCCAGCCTCCTCCCTCAGACCCAGGGTGCAGACCCAGCCTCCTCCCTCAGATCCCGGGGTGCAGACCCCAGCCTCCTCCCTCAGACTCGGGGTCCAGGCCCAGCCTCCTCCCTCAGACCCAGGGTGCAGACCCAGCCTCCTCCCTCAGATCCCGGGGTCCAGGCCCAGCCTCCTCCCTCAGATCCCGGGGTCCAGGCCCAGCCTCCTCCCTCAGATCCCGGGGTCCAGGCCCAGCCTCCTCCCTCAGACCCGGGGGTCCAGGCCCAGCCTCCTCCCCCAGACCCGGGGGTCCAGGCCCAGCCTCCTCCCCCAGACCCGGGGTCCAGGCCCAGCCTCCTCCCTCAGACCCAGGGGTCCAGGCCCAGCCTCCTCCCCCAGACCCGGGATCCAGGCCCAGCCTCCTCCCCCAGACCCGGGGTCCAGGCCCAGCCTCCTCCCTCAGACCCAGGGGTCCAGGCCCAGCCTCCTCCCCCAGACCCGGGGTCCAGGCCCAGCCTCCTCCCCCAGACCCGGGGTCCAGGCCCAGCCCCCTCCCCCAGACCCGGGGGTCCAGGCCCAGCCTCCTCCCTCAGACCCGGGGTCCGGACCTCAGCCCTCCTCCCTCAGGCCCGCGGTCCCCGCACGGAGCCCCTCCTCTCCCTCACCTCAGGAGTCCGGAGATTCCAGTCCCTCCGCCCCTCCTCACACACACCCAGGGCTCCCAGCTGCTCCGGGCTGGGGAGGAGGCGGGGCGGGGGCGGGGCCTCCCAGTTAAAAGGCTGAGAATCTGGTACCCCGTGGACAGAACGGAAGTACGGGCCTCGGCCAACGAATCCGAGGGACTAGGTGACCCCGCCCCCTGGATTCTGGAAGGTGAGGTACAGAGGTGCTCAGACACTAGCCTGGGGCCCAGACCCAGCCACGGGGACCCCGGCTCCCTCCTCCCCAAGACTGAGGGATCCCAGACCCCTGCCCCTCCCTGGGGATGCAGGACTGGATTCCTTTGCTCCACACTTGGATTCAAAACCAAAACCCAAACCGGGGTCCCTCCCTCTTCTCAGCCCCTCTCAGAAGCCACCATGCCCAGCCAAGCCCTGGTGTGGACCACTCTGCTCTTGCTGCTGGGAGGCCGGGCAGGTGAGGGGGACTGAAGAGACCTCCGAGAGGGCGGCAGAGGAAGGGGTGGCAGGCAGCCAGAGGGCCCCCTCCCCCCGGGACGGGTTGACTTACCTGGTGAGGTGTGAATGCAGGTTGTGGCCTGGAGGGATCTGGAGCAGGGGATGAGACCGTGGGCTCTCCTGGGGCGTGGGTGGAGACGTGGAACGGGTGACCCAGGTGGGTTGGGTGGCACTGTGGGGAGGGGAGGGATGCTGCCCACTGGACCCTGGTCCCAGGAGGTATGTGGAAACATGCATGATGACTCGTGTGTGTGTGGCTGCCGGGACCTCAGGCGTGATCCTGGCATGACGAAGCATGCAGAGACCCGGCTGTGTGTCCGTTTGAACCCACAGTGGTTTTCCTGGTCCTGGCACTGCGCATGCGTGAGGGTGGCGCACCCCATCCCCCTCCCTCCTGCTGCAGGACTCTCCAGGGCCCAGGGCTCCAAGATACTGGAGGGTAAGGAATGCAAGGCCCATTCGCAGCCGTGGCAGGCCGGCTTGTTCCAGGGCCAGCGACTCATTTGTGGAGGGGTCCTGGTTGGCACCAACTGGGTCCTCACAGCTGCCCACTGCAAAAAAATGTGAGTGGTGACTGGGCACAGATGGGTGGTTGGCCTGAGGGAAGCAGCCTGGAGAAGTCCTCAGAAGAGAAGGCCAGACCCTGGGCCTCAGAGAGGAAGCAGGACGCTTGGGTCTGAGGAAGGAGTTTAGGTCTGGACCCTTGGGTCTGAGGGAGGAGGCTGGGCCTGGACCCTTGGGCCTGAGGGAAAAAGCTGGGCCTGGACCCTTGGGCCTGAGGGAGAAAGCTGGGCCTGGACCCTTGGGCCTGAGGGAGAAAGCTGGGCCTGGACCCTTGGGTCTGAGAGAGGAGGCTGGGTCTGGACTCCTGGGGTTGGGGGAGAGGAGTCAGTTGCCCTGGCCCCAAGCTCTCTTCCTCCTGCTTTCCCAGGAAATACACCGTGCGCCTGGGTGACCACAGCCTGCAGAGCAGAAATGAGGGCGAGCAGGAAATGTCTGTGGCTCAGTCCATCCAGCACCCGTGCTTCAACAACAGCAACCCAGAGGACCACAGTCACGACTTGATGCTGATCCGTCTCCGCCAGCGGGCATCCCTGGGCTCTAAAGTGAAGCCTGTCGACCTGGCACATCACTGCCCCCGTGCTGGCCAGAAATGCACCATATCCGGCTGGGGCACGGTCACCAGCCCCAGAGGTAATACAATGGTAATACAATGGGTTTGGCTGCTGCTGGAAGAGAGAAAAGAAGCTGGTTGGTCCAGTGGACCCAAAACCATAGGCAAATCTTGTTCCTGTTCTGTTTCCTTAGGAGAGAGCCAAGAAGGAAAAGCCATGAGGTGTGAGGGAGGGCGGGGGAGTGTTGGAAATCTTGAAAGGCAGAGGAGGAGGAGCAGAAAAGGAGAGGGGGACCCAGAAAAATCAGCACGCTTTCTTGCATAGGGTCTCATGGAATCTTAGCAGAGTTGAGATAGATGGACTTTTTAGAGACTTGGAGAAAAATAGGATCCTGTGAATTGTTTTTCCTCTTAAACCCAGCAACCTAGCCTGATCCCCTTTCCCCTGTCACCCAGGGCTCCAAAGGCCTCCTCGTTCCCCACTCCAGTGACCTAGCTCCTCGATTCCTTCTCACCTACACTCCAGAGTCTGGAAATCCTTTGAAAATTCAGACTCTAGCTCCTTACTTTGTGTCACTGTGAAAGCAGTTGGGGCTTGGCCCAGAAGGGCAACGAGGGCATTCCGTGCCCCGGCCTGCTGTACTCCTACAGGCCAACCAGACAGGGCATTGCTATAGAAACAATCTGCTCATGGGTGAGGCGATCAAACCACACATCTGAGCCAGCCGATGGCTCCCACGCAGCTGTGGGTTTTCCTGAGCGAGGGGTAGACTCAGGCAGGACTGGAGGAAAAAAGTTCAGGAGGGAGGGTAGAAATCCGCCCCCCCCCCCAGACCCAGTGAAACAGAAAAAAAAAGAGTTCTGTTTTCTTGCTTCTGCTCCACTCAGAGAATTTTCCCGACACCCTCAACTGTGCAGAAGTAGAAATCTTTTCCCAGAAGAAGTGCGAAGAAGCCTACCCAGGGAAGATCAATGATGGCATGGTCTGTGCAGGCAGCAGCAATGGCGCGGACACGTGCCAGGTGAGGACAGCCCTCCAGGCTCCCTCCAGCCTCCAGCCCTGTAGATCCAGATCCAGGCTCTGTGTGTGTGTGTATCCAGAGAGGTTATCCTTGTCTCTCTACCCAGCGACGACCAGCTTCCGAGAAAGGCAAACTCTGTGTTCTCTGGAGGTGACAAGGCACTGTCATTTTCTCGGAACGCAGCCTGAGATGTGCAGAGGGAGACCGGGAAGGAGCTGAGGTCAGAAGTTCCACAGCATCCGCTCCTGGGATTTGTGTCGCTCGAGCAGCAGCCAGGGAGGGACTCTGTCACTCTGTCCCTGGTTAGGGTCCCTTCTCCTGCCATTGGCTCCCTGGAAACAACCCAGCTTTGCCTCTTCAAAATGGCAAATGGTGTGTCAATGACTGTGATGTCACACACGCGCCCCTTGGGGTTGTCACAAGTAGACATTCGCATTCCTGTTGGCCATGATTCTATCTGGCGTTCTCTGGGCTCCCTTCCACCCTTGGTCTGTTTCACAGAAGCCCTACCCCCATGGTTAATGATTGGTCCACAAAGAAACTGCTTTCTTTTTCCATTGGCCAAGAATGATGTCATCTCCATCACGGATAATACCATGAAAGCCAAGTTACTGAGGCAAATGTTCATAGAGACTATGGTTCTCTTCCTTCCTCTCTCCCACCCTCCCTTCCTTTCTTTCTTCCTTTTTGTCCTTCCTTACTCTTCCCTCCTTCTCTCTCCTGGTCTTTCTTCTTTTCTCTCTAAAAGTAAACATCAGCTCAGTCCCCACCATCAATCCCCACTGTCCTCTCTCAGGACTGGATCCTGGGAAGGACACTCTCTTTCCTCAATGGTCAGGATTTTGTCCTTGTAGACACCCTGTGTGCATCCCCATATTCTCAGTGCACTGGAAGCCCCACTTCCTCTCTCCTGATTGGCCTCCTGGAACCAGGCTCTTCTCCTGATTGGCTACAGGAGACCAGAAGTGTTCAATGCTTGCTGCAGTGCTGTAAGGAAAACCTTCCTTGTCTCCATCCAGGGTGATTCCGGGGGTCCTCTGGTGTGTGACGGTGTGCTCCAGGGTATCACATCCTGGGGCTCAGACCCCTGCGGGCGGCCCGAGAGACCTGGAGTCTATACCAACCTCTGCCACTACTATGACTGGATGAAGAAGACCATGCATAGCAGGGGCTGATCTAGGGGGACCCTTGGATGCCCCCAATAAAGTCTCTACCCTGGCTGGCTCCTTGCCTGTCTGTGTTCATACAAGGAGGGTGCGGAGGTGAGCAGGCGGCATGGACCCTGCTGGTACGTTTGAGTAGATCCGAGGACACTGGAGCCTGAGCTAGGGCCTTGCATTCTTGCTTGGCTTTGTCTCTTAATGTTGGTGCTCTACCAGTTGCACACAGCTCCACTTCCAGCTTTCTGCTGGTTAATTGGAGATAAGAATCTTTCCGATGTGGGGCCAGGAGTTTGGCCTAGTGGTAGAGTTCTTGCCTAACATGCCCAAAGGCCAGGGTTCGATTCCTCAGTACCACATAGAAAGTCCAGAAGTGGTGCTGTGGCTCAAGTGGTAGAGCACTAGCTTTGAGGAAAGCCCAGGGACCGTGCTCAGGCCCTGAGTTCAAGCCCAGGCCTGGACAAAAAAAAAAGAATCTCTCAGATGTGCCTGTCTGAGTGGGATTTGAATTGGGATCCCCAGATCTCAGGCTCTTGAACAGCTAAGATAACAGACCTGAGTCACTGACACTCAACTTGGGACCGATAGTCTTGAAGTCATCCTCAGTTTTCTGAGCAGCTGAAGAGTTATAAATGTGGAATGGAGAAGATTCTTCTCCCAACCTCTCCTTCCTTTTCCTTTTTGTGAGACAGAATCTCACTGTGTAGCCCAGGTCAGCTGGAACCTTGCCATCTTGCCATCCCCTGTCATTTGAGTGCTGGGGCTAGAACAAACACCATCATGCCCCATGTTTCCCATCTCCAGTGGCATATATACCTAGGAATGTGGAAATACCTTGGAGAGTTTAAGCAGCCACAAATCCATGAATCTATCAATAGGTTCAAAAGACAATATACTGGGCTGGAAGTGTGGCCTAGTGGTAGAGTGCTTGCCTAGTATGCACGAAGGCCCAGGTTCGATTCCTTGGTGCTACACACATAGAAAAGGCTGGAATGGCACTGTGGCTTAAGTGGTAGAGCTCTAACCTTGAGAAAGTCCAAGGACAGTGCTCACACCCTGAGTTCAAACCCCAGGACTGGCAAAAAAAAAATATTTTGAAAGCCTCTGTGTCCAGAAATCGCCAAGTTTAGAGCTGTCTGGATGCATCTGCTATGGTTATGGGGGAATACTGGCTCCAAACTGAAGTGGGGAGCAAGTGGGCTTTGGGGGAGTTTTCACCCAAATCAAACATAATACATATTTTTTTGCCAGTCCTGGGCCAGTGCTCAGGGCCTGAGCACTGTCCTTGGACTTTCTCAAGGCTAGAGCTCTACCACTTGAGCGTCAGCACCACTTCCGGCTTTTTTCTATATATGTGGTACTGAGGAACATGAGTGCATGCTAGGCAAGCACTCTACCACTAGGCTAAACTCCCAGCCCAAACATAATACATTTTATGTTGCAGTCAGTAGTTATTATAAAGATACAAATAATCACTCTCACGACTTTCCAGATTACATTCTTAGAAAAGAGAATGTACTTGTTTCACTTTAATTTTTAATAAAAGAGAATCTGATCTATCTGGGCTCACCTGTTCTCCTTCAGCACATCATGAATCACTGATTGGCCAATTGTTTGACTGAAGCCTTGTCATATGACCCATCTTACCCAGGTCGTGGCTATTCGGCATGTGGGTCACTGATTGGCTAATTGTTTCACTGATATCCTGTCACGTGATCAATCTCATCCAATTATGGGCTATCTGCCATCCTGTGGTAGGACACCGGCTGCTTATGGCTCTTGCATAAGGTGTGTGGGTAAGTGAGGCCTTGCGTACTTCATGCTCTCCAGTTCTATTGGTCCAGCTTGAACTGGGCCTTCCCCTGGGATTCACCATTGTTGGTCCAGAGAAAGCCTGGCCTGGGTCATTCCTTCACCACAGTGGGCGGGTGGCCTGGGAGAACTATGATTGACAGTTTCACCAGCCCCACAGGGGATGACAGAGCATCCACCAGAAAGAAGTGGGATACTGTTCTTGAAGGAAGAGGGAAGGGAGCCCAGGAACTCAGAAACAATGGGTTTCAGAACACACAGGCTGAGTCAGGCGAGGCTGGATCCCTCTGGGCAGGGCACAGCTGGTGAGATGGTCAGGTGCCAATTCTCACATGTGAATGTGAGCTGCTTGCATGAGTCACCAGCAAAGGTTCAGTAGGTCTGAGGGTGAGGACAACAGGTGACGGGGGCTGGAATTCACCCCCAAAGAGAGCTGTGATTTGGGGCAGTGTGCATGTATGCAACATTAATGGACTGAGTGTGTTTAGAAAGAGGCAGATGATGAGGAAACAGAAATATTTTCTTTGCAGCTAGGTACCATAGTCTGGAGATACCGAAGGCTTCTGAGTCCCCTAGCATTCAAAAAAGAATTTTTTGAACGGGGGACTCAAGGCCTGGGCACTGTCCTTGAGCTTTCTCAAGGCTAGAGCTCTACCACTTGAGCCACAATACCACTTCTGGCTTTTTCTGCCCATGTGGTACTGAGGAATTAAACCTAGGACTTCATGCATGCTAGGCAAACGCTCTATCACTAGGCCACACTCTTGGCCCCCAACATTCAATTTTGAACTGTCTCTTCCTCCTTAATTCTGTGATTTTGCTCAAGTCATCAAACCTATACCCCTTCCTCTCCTCCTCCCTTCTTCCTCCTCCTCCTCCTCACCCTTCTCTTTTTCTTTTTTCTTTTCCTTCTCTCTTCTTCTTTCTCTCCCCCTCTCTGGTAATACTGGTGTTTGAACCCAGGGCCTGTACTTGTTGGCAGGTAACTTGAATCATACCCCCATTTCTTTTGCTTTAGCTTGTCTCTCAGCCAGGGTCTCATGCTCTTGCCCAATCCAACACTGGACTTTCATCTTCCTCCATCCAAAAACCTGGGGCTATGGGAGCACGCCCCCCACACCCCGCATGCTCTAACTTCTCTAAATTTCCATTCATAAAACGCCAGCGAGCATCCTCACTCGGGCTGACGCTGAGGAAGAGCAGGGAGTCCGTCCCGGAGGCAGCTGCAGCCACACCCTGTGAGTAGATAAGGAGAGAAGCTGCATGCAGACCCGGATGGTGGAGTCTGAGAGCTGATGCTAACTTGGCGTCTGCCACGTGTCCATCAGTTTTCCCATCCATCTTTCGCATATTTCCTCAGTGCTCTGGAGAAGTACCTTTTGCTCCTCACTTGAGAGAAAGGTGATAAGACTCCTTCAAAGTGTACTTGTGAGGCGACATTCTTTCTGTCACACCCCAAGACGGAATGGCTCAGACAATACGAGGCAAGATTCAGACATAAAGTGGTGGGTCTGTGGGTGCCAGCTGCTGCAAACTAGTATTTACTGAAGTGCCTCCTGTGTTTCTGGTCTGGGCTGGGTACTAGATACATATCCTCTGCTCATGAAGACCAGAATCTAGCAACAAAGCCATGTTAAATAATTAGGGCTATGACTTTCAGAATGACAGATACGTAACACACGTCTAGCAATTTCGGGATGGACAGACAGGGCTGTCAGTGACACAGCTCTTTCTTTTCTTTTCCAAGAGATCACGGACAAGGCAGAGGACTGAAGGCCGCGGGAACCCCCTGAAGATCAGGACTGGAGTAAACAGCTGCAAGTCTCACTGAAATTCTTTGACTGCATCTGGAAGCTGTGGGATCCCAGGGCGTGAGCGCGCTCTCTTTCTCTCTCTCACCATGGTCTGGAAAATATGCCTCAAGGCCAGGATCCTGTTGAGGATCCATCAGGGATCCAGTTCCCAGATCTGATTCTGGCTAGAATGGTAGTAAAGGTCTCAAGTCCAGGGACTTGGCTAGAATGCAGTTAGCAGGGTGGCTGAGCCCCTGTGCCGTGAGCTAGTGGGGTTTATGTTAGATTAGGTGTGACATGAAGGAACCTAACTGCGCGTGTGGAGTCGAGGAAAGGAAGTTGGGGAGAGGGCTGGGGTGGAGGTGAGGATGGGATTTGAAGCAGGAACGGATGGAAACCAGCAGAGATAGGTCTGGAGTCAGCATTAGGCTGACATCGGATCACTGTTGGGGGCAGGGAAGAGAGCAGCCCAGGCCTCCTGCAGTGTGGCAGAGACTGCAATCTGGAGCAGGCTTGGAGCAGGATACAGTGGTAACTTTCAGTTGAGGTCCAGGTCCCCATGAACTGGCCATGCAGGTCTCAGTGTAGACGTAAATCAGGGTAGGTCAGAAGGAAGCAGGACTGGCGGCTGAGGCGGGTCACCACTTGCGGTGCGGTTGTGCCAAGATTACACTTGAAAGCTGGGCGCTGGTGGCTCGGGCCTGTTATCCTAGCTACGTAAGAAGCTGAGGTCTAAGGGTCGTGGTTCGAAGCCAGCCTTGACAGGAAAATCTGTGAGGCTGTTATCTCCAATTAACTGCCAGAAAAGTGCAAGTGGTACTGTGGATCAAAATCGTAGAGCGCTGGGGCCAGGAGTTTGGCCTAGTGGTAGAGTGTGCTCCCTTAGCACGCCTGAATCCCTGGGTTCAATTCCTCAATAGCACATACACAGAAAAAGCCAGCAGTGGTGCTGTGGCTCAAGTGGTAGTGTGCTACCTTGAGAAAGCCCAAGGACAGTGCCCAGGCCCTGAGTTCAAGCCCCAGGACTGGCCAAAAAAAAAAAAAAATTATACTTGATGTCAGGCTCTCAGGCCCTTCTCCTGGTGAGAAGCAGTTGACACTGGACAGCTTTTCCACAAGTGGTACTGCCATCCATCCAGCAAGCGACAGAGGCCTGAACCTCCGACCACATCGCCACATCCACCCCTCCACTCACCCCATTGCTTAAATGCGTCTTTAATTGAATCCACTTCTCAATTCCCAGTCCAGGTTACCCTTTCTCACCCAGGCAGCAGTAGTGACATCTACCCGGTCACCCACCATCCTCGTATTCCCCAAAATCTACTCTTTAAATGTCAGCCAGAGAGACATTTTGGAATTACAGATCTTAGGAGGTAGAGCTAAGAAGACCAGAGTCTGAGGCCAGCCTGGACAAAAGCTCAAGGTCCTCTCTGAACGACAAACACAAACCAAAAGGCTCCGGGCATGGAGAATTAAGCTCCAGGCCCAGTCAGGGCATAAAAGGGAGACCTTATTTGAAAAGTAACAAAAAGGAAATAAGGCTGAGGTATGACTTAAGTGGTAGAGCACCTGAATCCCAACCAAAAACACGAGGTGCAAATAATATAGAGAATAAAACCTAAGGGCAATAGGATTTAGAAACAGGAGAATGCAGACCAAATGGAAGCAGGCTGCTGGGGCCTCGTAAACGCCACCTTTCCATAGGAATGAGGGTGTGAGACTCAACAGGATCCAGCCTGTAAAAACCCCCCACTGGCTGCTCAGAAGCCTCCTGCCCCCCCTCCTTCCAGACCAACCCCCTCCCACAGCAGGATCCCAGCAGAGCCTTGTCCTTGACCTCTGTCCCTCCTTGAATTTTGCTCCAGCCCCTCACAGCCCATAAACCTAATCCCAGCCTGAGTGGGTCACAGGGAGGGGATGATGTGGGCCCAGAATGTGCGGGGGTGAGCACCTGGGCCTGGCCTGACAGGCATGGGAGGAGGGTGGAGAGAGTCCCATGGTATCTGTGGCTCCAGCAGCCTGAGGGACGCTAGATAACCTGAAGCCCAACACGGGAGGAAGGAGCTAGAGTGGGCCCCACCCGTGCCCCAGGGCGCTGGGGCGGGGGCAGGCTGGTATAAGACAGCGCTCCACCAGGGACTGGCACGCTGGGCTCCTAGCTCAGGCCCCAACTGACATCAGATCAGACCCGGCCAGGTATGAAGGGACCTCAACTAGGGGGTGTGTGTAGGGGCGGGGGGGGGGGGGGCCTAAAATCTCTGGACCTGGCCACAAAGGCTGGAGTTTTACTATAGGATAGTCCCAGAGGAAAGAAACTGAGGCTCCAGACAGATCAATAGATGGACTTCCTCAAGCCTAGAGGACAGGGTCCTGGACCCTGGGATGTGAGGAAGGAGGCTAGGTCTGGATCCCGGGTATAAGAGATAAAGGCTGGAATCCAGACCTCTGTGTTTGAAGGAGGAGGGTGGGCCTGAACCCCTGAGTCTGAGGGAGGAGGGCTGAGACCTGGACCCCTTGTCTGAGGGAGGAGTCTGGGGCCTGGACCCCTGTGTCTGAGGGAGGAGGACTGGGCCTGACCTCTGAGCCTGAGGGAGGAGTTTGGGTCCTGGACACCTGGGTCTGAGGGAGGAGGCTGGGCCTGGACCCCTAGGTGTGAGGGAGGAGTTTGGGGCCTGGACCCCTAGATGTGAGGGAGGAGGCTGGGCCTGGACCCCTAGGTGTGAGGGAGGAGGCTGGGCCTGGACCCCTAGGTGTGAGGGAGGAGGCTGGGCCTGGACCCCTAGGTGTGAGGGAGGAGGCTGGGCCGGGACTTCCCCATAGAACTCTTGCTTCCCTCCTTTCCATCCTCAGCTCCAGAAGCAGTGGCCAGTCCTGCTGAGGTGGACAGAGAGGCCAGGGGCACCATGGCGCGGTCCTCTCTCCTTTCCCTGCTGGCTCTGTCACTGTCCTTAGCCCTGGGCATCACTGGACAGGAAGGTGAGGGCTTTTCTTGGGTCTCCATGGATGGTCTGCTTGGAGTCCTCGCATCCAAGTCCCTTCCTCCAGGCCAGCTCCCTTCCCTGCCAGGCTGGACAGTGGCATCCCTGGGGAGCCCAAGGTCCCTGCTGGCTGGCCATCCTCAGCGTCTGTCCATGCTGTGGGTGGCTGTCAGTGGGCCATCTGTCACCGGGTGTCCTGTGAGCGCCCCTCCTGCCTCTCCCTCGGCTCCATCACAGCCTGACTTTCTCCCCTGGTCTCTGCCTTTCTCCCACTCCATGCTGGCTACCCATCTCCGTGTGTCCACGCAGATCAAGGCGACAAGAGTGGGGAGCGGATCATCGACGGCTACCCCTGCGAGAAAGGCTCACATCCCTGGCAGGTGGCCCTGCTCCGGAACAGCCAGCTCCACTGCGGGGGTGTGCTGGTCCACCCTCGCTGGGTACTCACCGCCGCCCACTGCAAGATGAGGTAGGCAGGTTCTGCACCCTGGGGCTGGCCCTCCCTCCAGCTCTGCGTCCGGCCTCCTGGGTCTCTGAGTCTTCCATCACTGGGTGTCTGTCCTCTGCCTCTGGGTCCAGTCTCCCTCTCTGTAGATTTCTGGTCTGTCTGTCTCTCTGTCTGTCTGTCTGTCTCTCCCCCTCATCTAGATTTCTGTCTCTCTCTGTTTGGGTTTCTGCCCCAGCTCTGGGTCTCTCAGTGGAGTCACTTTGAGTCTCTCTCCTTCTCCCAGCCAGTACACTGTGCAACTTGGCAGTGACCAGATAGGTGACAGAAAGGCTCAGAAAATCAAGGCCACCAAGTCAGTCCGCCACCCTGGCTACTCCACAAAGACACATGCTAATGACCTCATGCTGATCATGTTGAATAAGTCTGTCAGGATGTCAGCCACAGTGAAGAAAGTCAACCTGCCCACCCGCTGCGAGCCTCCGGGGACCTCCTGCACCGTCTCTGGCTGGGGTACCACCACCAGCCCAGACGGTGAGGCCTACAGGGCGCCAGAGGGCCCAGCTTCCCCCTCACACCCAGGGGTCCGGGCCCAGCTCCTCCCTCAGCTCTAGAATGCTGGCTTCCACTCCCTCCAGCCCTCAGCCCCCGTCCTGACCCCAGCACCAGGCCTCTAACTGACAGCTCTCTTCCATCCCCAGCCACCTTCCCCAAGAATCTCATGTGCTCTGACGTCAAGCTCATCTCGGCCCAGGACTGCAAGAAGGTTTACAAGGACCTCCTTGGCAAAACCATGCTGTGTGCTGGCATCCCGGACTCCAAGACCAATACCTGCAACGTGAGCAGCCCCTCCCCCCCAGGGCAGCCCCTCCCCCCATGTCTCCTCTTGGCGCCCTCCACCGAGCACCACCAAGCAGAGCAGGGCCTCTTGAGGTCTCTACATTTTTCTGCTTGTGGGCAGCAGCATGCCCACTCAGTGGTTGGTGTGGGAAAGAACTCCATGTTTGAGCTAATTCATAATCTAAGCAATTTTTTGTTTTTGTCTCATTTTTTTCTTTTCTTTTGTTCTGTTTTGAAGACCTATTGTATTTCACCCAGGTTGGCTCTGGTTTACTGTGCAGCCCCAGGCTGGTCTTGAACTCTCATCCTCCTGCATTTGCCTCCCAAGTGCTGGGATTAGAACACGTGCTATCATCTCTAGACATAGATTTCTTTTAAATGCACACACACAGTGTGTAGTGAGCTGAATACCACAGCTTTATGTGAGATGAGGGTCCATCCTACTGAATTTTTCTTGCTGCCTCAGGCACGGTCATGAAGCTGGGCGTGTGTCTCATGCCTGTGGGCCTGGCGAGGTCTGTAGAATCACAGATGGAATCCAACCCCAGATAGAAGCTCACAAGCCTCCATTCAACCAATAAACATGTTGGGCACCGTAGCACACGCCCAGTACCCCAGCTACTCGGGAACCATAAATAGGAGTATCTTGGTGTGCCTCTGCAAAAATGAGAACATAAATATCAAAGCAAACAGGGCTGGAGGGTTTGCTCAAGTGGTAGAGCACCTGCCTAACAGTGCAAAGCCTTAAGTTCAGACTCCAGTACTGCTATAGTGATTAGTGAGTTGTTTGTTTGCTTCATATATAGACTTCGTTTGCCTGACCCTAGACCTGGTTTTGAGGATAGAACCACCCTTCCTCCTCCTCCTCCTCCTCCTCCTCCTCTTCCTCCTCCTCCTCCTCCTTCTCCTCCTCCCCTCCTCCTCTTCCTGCCTGGTGAGAACCAGCTTCATGCGTGTGCAAGGTCTCAGTTCCAGGTTTCACGTTGAGTTGTGCTTGAGTGAATGCTCTAGAGTCCTTAGTGAGATCTGGACAGGGAACCAAGCATTGCCTTTTTGCTAAGCCTTGCAGATGATGTGAGAGCTCCGACCCCTGGTATCCAAGGATGCCTGGTCCCCTTTCCCACCCAAAGGTGCAGGGAAGGAAAGGAGCCCCTCCCCCACCGTGCAGCAGCCAACCAATGGGGTTTATCTGAAGTACCCGATGCTTGACTTCCAGGAAGTCCCGCCCCAATGGGTCCCACCAGCCAAGGCTCCAACCAAAGAACCCAGTTTGTACATTCCATGACAGTCGGCCTTTCTGCTTCGTCATTGGTTCCCAGAAACAATGGGTCTTTCTCATTGGCCAGGGTGGTCTGGGAGACTGAAGACTGACTTGTGGACGGTGTGAGACTGATGGGGGTGGGGATACACAGAGGCCCTGTCTCTGAGGCCAATCTAACCTCCTGCTCTGTTTCCTGCAGGGGGACTCTGGGGGACCCCTGGTGTGCAATGACACCCTGCAAGGTATAGTGTCCTGGGGAACCTTTCCCTGTGGACAGCCCAACGACCCAGGAGTCTACAGCCAGGTTTGCAAGTACACCAGGTGGATCAACCAAGTGATATCAAGACGTCGCTGAGGGACCCGTGAGGCCAAGCAAGTGTGTGCGGCAGAGAGAAAATCCAGAGTCAGGGCGTCGAGTTTGACCAACGAGTCCCGCCCAGCTTCATCTTCCTTCAAAACTACTTTCAAACCTCAAAACACACCACACCTGTAAACCTGTCAAAAAAAACCCCAAAACCAAACAACATTCCCATGGCTGGCAAACCACCTGGAGAATAGAAAACGCCCTGTGTGGCAGCGGACGTTGGAGGGAGAGGACGGCTAGCCGCGAGGGCAGTCCTCAGCGGAACCCCCAGAACTGCCCACGGCCTCCACCCACGGAGTCTATGTCCACAGAATAATAATAATAATAAAAAAAAAACGTTTTCCAAAAAGTGGAGTGAGGTTTCAATTCATCACCAACCAGCTGTAGCACAGAGGAGAAGGGCTCTAGACACCTCAGCATGGAGGCCTCACGCAGTCACTCCGTGTCGCCAGGGCAGTCAGGAAGGATTGTTAGAGCCACAGAAAGGAGAAACCCACAAAAACATACACACCATCTTAGCCATGAAAAATGACCCCAGCTCTCCACTGAGACCCAGGGGTCCAGACCCCAGCCCGCCCCCCCTCAGACCCAGGCCCCAGGCCCCAGCCCCCTCCCTCTGACCCAGGGGCCCAGGCCCCAGCCTCCTCCCTCAGACCCAGAGGTCCAGATCCCAGCCCCCCACCACTCAGACCCAGGGGTCTAGACCTTAGTGGTCCAGGTCTCAGCCTCCTTCCTTAGACCCAGGACCTCTGACCTCAGGCCCCTCCCTCAGACCCAGGGGTCCAGATCCCAGCCCCCCACCACTCAGACCCAGGGGTCCAGACCTTAGTGGTCCAGGTCTCAGCCTCCTTCCTTAGACCCAGGACCTCTGACCTCAGGCCCCTCCCTCAGACCCAGGGGTCCAGATCCCAGCCCCCCACCACTCAGACCCAGGGGTCCAGACCTTAGTGGTCCAGGTCTCAGCCTCCTTCCTTAGACCCAGGACCTCTGACCTCAGGCCCCTCCCTCAGACCCAGGGGTCCAGATCCCAGCCCCCTCCCTCTGACCCAGAGGCTCAGGCCCCAGCCTCCTCCCTTAGACCCAGGACTTCTGACCTCAGCCCCCCCTCAGACTCAGGGGTCCAGACCCCAGATCCCTCCCTCAGACATGGGGCTCCAGGTCCCACCCCCTTTTCTCTGGGCCTGTGCCATGTATCAAGAACATCATGGAAGTCCATCAAAATTGCCTTTCCTATACTCCCCTTCCAACCAACAACATCCAAATGACGTGTAATAACACCAGAGGTGGGCTGAGCCTGCCCCTGCCCGTGCCGCCCTGCCTGTGCCGCCAGAGGGCAGTGGGCAGGGTGTGGCGGGATGCCCAGCTGAGTTCACCAGAAACTAACTTCATTACTCTTTGGGGAGACAACTTATGTAATAGCTAGGATCCCGGCTTCCTGGGTCCAAATCACACTCCAGACACCTCTAAACTATGCTCCCTCCATCTGTCTGTCTGTCTCTCTGACTCCCTCTGACTCTATATCTGTCCGTCTGTGTCTGTGTGTCCCCCTTTCTTTGTCTGTCTCTAGGTCTCTGTCAGTCGGTCTCTGTGACTCTGTCTGTCTGTCTATCTGTCCTCTCTTTCTCTCTGTGGCTAGGGACGGAACACAGAGTCTCATACCTAAGCACAAGCCTTACCTGGGAGTCACTGCTCACTCGTCTGTTCTAGTTCGGTTTGGTTTGTTTTTTGGCCTCTTGGTGCCAGCACTTGCCCGTATCCTAATCTGATCTCCAACTTCAGACCCTTCCCTCTCAGCCTCCGGGCGCTGGGACTGCAGGCCTGTGCCACTGTGCCCGGACCACTGGCCATTTCATGACATCCCAACCCAACTCTACCCCTTCTGGTCTCTAAAACGGGACGCAGAACACTCCTCCAGTTATGACAAACACTGAGTCCACGTCCAGAAAGTGAGGGAACTTGGTCCACACAGGAGAAGCATTTGAGGAGCACTGGTTTTGATTGTGATTTCTGATATGTTTCCTGCTTACATTCTCATGAATAAACCTTTCCTTTTGTGTGTGTGGCGGGGAGCCATGGCTGGGTTTGAACTCACAGCCAGGATCTCACCACTTGGAGAATCTGAAAGACAAAGGCCAGGTGACCATGAATATTTGCACGGCCAGAGATCAAGGAAGACGAACCTTGCCAGTGCTTGGGGAAGGTGTGGGCTGGGGCTACGTGGCACAGGAGTTCCAGTTCAGGTTCCTCCACTTCCTGAGGGCTTGACCTTGAGCAATGAAGTTCTCCTCTGCGGAATGCAGGGGTGGGCAGAAGGAGCCTGTGTGTCACCACTGGGTCAACATTTCCTACGCTCCCTCCCAGCCAGGTCCTGAGCACTGCAGGCCGCCAGCCCCGGGGCTGCCTTCCAGCGGCTGGAGGTCCAGAGTGGGGGCCACGGCCTCTGACCCAGATGGCCCTGCTCCAAGGTGACTGGAAGAAGCCACCTGCTGTGGGTGCTCATGTGAGAGACTGGCGAAGCTTCCCCCGCAGGTCCACACTGGGTGGGGACGAGGGAAGGCTTCCTGGAAGAGGTGACACTCACCTAGATGGATTAGCAGGAAAAGGTGGGAATATTCAGGGTGAAGGCTCAGAGCCACACAGACTTTCCTGCCCAGGCTGGAAAGATCCTCAGAGTAGTTAGGATTACCTGCATGAGCCCCAGTGCCCGGCCTTGTAGGATGCCTTGGATAGCACTCCACGAACCTCACGACACTCAGCACACACACACACACACACACACACACACACACACACACACACACGTCTCTCCTCAAGATGCTAGAGGAGACCCAGAAATGACAAGCAGAAAGAGTCAGAGAATCTAGGAGAAACGCAATGAGACCCAGATCCCAGAGAAAGAGGCAGAGGGGAAGATCGGGATGGGGGCAGAGGGACGCGAGCCACACAGGCAGAGCTTGGGACAGGGAGCGTCACTCTCCAACAGGAGGGGTGAAGCGACAGGCCCAGAGAAGGGCAGGAGAGGGATCAGGGGGCCGAAAGTTCTACAGGACTGTTCTTCGGAACGGGACAAAGGGAAGCCATTACCCAGCCTCCCACCACCCTTCGTGGAAGAGGAAGCAGACGCACCACACACAGCCCTGGGCGGCTGCGAGGTGCAGGCCCCGTGAACAGAGCCCCATTGTATGGCCCTTTCCCCCGACCCCCCCCAGCCAGGGGTGGGAGCCGCTTGCTCAAGCCCTTTCTCACCTCTCCTGAGGACAGGGAGGTCATGGCACCCACACAGGACTTACAGGCAGGTGAGTCACCCCAACTGCCCTGAACAGTGCTGGGTCATCCAGGCCGGGAGGGAGGGAAGGCAGGAGGGGAGATGGGAGGCATGGAGGCTGGGGAGGAGTGATGGAGGCTGGGGAGGAGGGATGGAGGTGGGGAGGGGGGATGGAGGTGGGGAGGAGGGATGGAGGTGGGAGGGGGGATGGAGGTGGGAGGAGGGATGGAGGTGGGGAGGAGGGATGGAGGTGGGAGGGGGGATGGAGGTGGGAGAAGGGATGGAGGTGGGAGGGGAGATGGAGGTGGGAGGAGGGATGGAGGTGGGAGGAGGGATGGAGGTGGGGAGGGGGGATGGAGGTGGGGAGGGGGGATGGAGGTGGGGAGGGGGGATGGAGGTGGGGAGGGGGATGGAGGTGGGAGGGGGGACGGAGGTGGGAGGGGGGACGGAGGTGGGAGGAGGGATGGAGGTGGGAGGAGGGATGGAGGTGGGGAGGAGGGGTGGAGGTGGGGAGGAGGGATGGAGACCCAGAGCAGAGATGGAGACTGAGAATACAGTGATGGAGGCTGAGGATACGGAGTTGGAGACCCAGAGCAATGGTGGCGGCTGGGGTACCGTTCTCTGCCTTACCAATTGCACAAAGGAAGCATCCGTCTCTCACACTTAAAAATCTCACACTAAGGAGGCGCAGTGGCTCTCGCCTGTCATCCTAGCTACTCAGGAAGCGGTGAGCTGAGGATTGCAGTTCAAAGCCAGCCCAGGCACTAAAGTCCCTGAGAGTCTTATCTCCAATTAATCAGAAAACCGGAAGTGGCACTGTGGCTGCAGGGGTGGGGTGGTGGTCTTGAGCTGAAGAGCTCAGGGACAGCGCCTGGGCCGAGTTCAAGACCCACGACTGACATAAAATAAGAAAAAAGAAAAGAAAACCCGACCTCACACTGTGGACTAGCTCCAGCCCTCCTCCCTCAGACCCAAGGGTGCAGGCCCCAGTGTCCTCCCTCAGACCCAAGGGTGCAGGCCCCAGTGTCCTCCCTCAGACCCAAGGGTGCGGGCCCCAGTGTCCTCCTTCAGACTCAGCGGTCCCGGCCCCAGCCTGGACCCAGGCCTCAGACCCAGGTGTACCAAGGCCGGTACCTGCTTCCTGGAACTGAGTCAGGGGTCACGGGTCTGCTGTGGGGGCAGAAGGAATGTGGGCAGCCTTCTGAGAAGGAAACGGGAGGGGCTGACCTTCTGACTGGGAAGCTAGGGGGACTGGGGTATAAAGGAGGAGCCGGGTGTAAAGGCCCAGACACCTGGGTCTGGGAGGCCAGGCAGCCGGCAGCCTCTGCGCGCAGTCGCCTGCAACTCTGTGCCCCGCTCCCCCGTGTGTGCTCCCTCCACTCCCCGTCCTGCAGTCGGGAGATGCTGTTCTTCTCCAGCCCGAGAACTCTGGGTCCAGCAGGTAAGACAAGTGCACCCCGCATCCACACAGCCCAGCCTGCACGTGTTGGGGTGTTCACAGGGAGGGCGCAGAGCCAAGACGTGAAGAGTCACACGGAAGGCTGCACTGGTAACACGCCTGTCATCCCAGCTACTCAGGAAACTGAGCACTGTGGTGCAAGCCCAGGCAGGAGAGTCTGTGAGGCTCTTCTCTCCAGCCAACCACCCCAAAGCCAGAAGGGGAGCTGTGGCTCAAGTGGTAGCTTGCTAGCCTTGAGTGAAAAAGCCAAGGGACAGCTCCCAGGTCCTGAGTTCCAGCCCGTCACACACACACTCACACACACACACACTCACACACAGAAAGATTTCCTAGGTGGACTCGTAGTTACTCAAAAGGAAGAGTCGTGAGATGGGAGGAAGCAGAAAGGAGAGGTCACTGAGTCTCCCCAGGACTCACTGGCGCAGGATTCTCTGGGCTCTTTCCTTGACAGATTTCTCAGCTGAGGACAGGGGATGGGTACCGACATCAGGAAAGGACAGAGGTCAAAGACAGTAGAGCAGGGCCAGCCAGGGAAGAAGGGGAGAGTGAGGAGGGAAAGTTCCGGCCAGGACTCAGGTAGGGTCTGTGCTCTGAGTAATGGAATGCTGGCTCCCTCTCCTCTCCCCCCTCAGGACTCGCCATGAGGACGTTCAGCTTGCTCTTCCTGGCTTCAGGTAGGGGGGAAAGGAGTGGGGGGATGATCTTGTGGTGGGTGGGGGTCATGCACTTGGAGCAGGAGTTGAAGATGGGGGGTCCCTTAGGAAGGAAGCAAAGGGATAAGAGTTTAGGGATGAAGCCGGGAGCCACTGCCTCGCTTCTGTCATCCTAGCTACTCTTGAGGCTGAGATGTGAGGATCACAGTTCAAAGCCAGCCAAGGCGGAAACATCTGTGATTCTCTTATCTCTAATTACCCACCGAAAAGCTGGAAGTCGAGGCCTGGCTCAGTGGCTAACCAGCCTTGAGCACAAAAGCTAAGGGATGACACCCAGGCCCTGAGTTCAAGCCCCAGTCCTGGCACAAAAAAGAATACAAATTCTTGGGGCCAGGAATGTAGCCTAGCGGCAAAGTGCTCATCTCGCCTGCACAAAGCCACATTCACAGTAAAAGCCAGAAGTGGTGCTGTGGTTCAAGAGCTCTAGCCTTGAGAAAGCCCAAGGACAGTGCCCACGCCCTGAGTTCAAGCCCCGGGATTGGCAAAGTAAATGAAATAACCAATGAACACAAGTTCTTTTGAAAGAGTATGGGACGCCTTTAGCTGTGAGAAAGTGGGAGGAGCAAGGGGCTGGGGAGGGAGCCTTGGCTGGGGTTGCCAGGTCGTCGTTCCAGGCCCTCTGTGACTCTCTGCTCCTGTCCCCCAGTCTGGGCAGAGGACCAGGACAAGGTGGTACATGGCAGACCCTGTGACGTGGACACCCACCCCTTCCAGGCCGCGCTCTTCACCTCCGGCCACTTGCTGTGTGGCGGGGTGCTGGTGGACCGACAGTGGGTGCTCACAGCGGCCCACTGCAAGAAACCGTGAGTGCCAGCCTGGCCTGGGGTGGAGGAGGCCCTGGGGGGCTTCCAGCAGAGCCCAGCTGGTTTCAACCACGGATCCTCAGCTCTCTCTGAGCCACTGGGGTGGCTGCGATTGCAGGTGTGACCCACCAGGGCCGCCCCACCCTTTCGCTTTTTCTTTTTCCTTGTTTTGAAAGTCGCTCTGTGTAGCCAGTCTGGCCTGAAACTCACTATCCTCCTACCTCTGCCTCCCGTGGGCTAGGATTTCAGGTGTTTGGCCTACAGAACTCAGTCCTTCCTGACTTCTGTCCTCTCTCCTGACCCAAGGTGCTCCCCACCTCCCTCCCCCTCCTTCCCTCCTCTCTTTTTCCTCCCTCCTCTCTCCTAATCCTTCCTAATCCTTTCCCTCCTTCTCTGTGTCTCTGTCTGTCTCTCTGTGTTAGATAATATGCAGACTTTGCCAGAGACCATGCAGATGTCCAGGTACAGAGAACAAAGGAACGTTTACTGCCAGGGGAAGAAACTGTCGAGACCCCCCCATATACATGTACCTGAGAAGAAGTGCCGATTATTGTCTGGGGTGACCTGTCAGTTTAGGGGCGGGAGGAGGTGGAAGCCCTGGGATAGACGTGAGGACTCAGCTTCATCATGGCAGACTGGGACTTATGGGAGATGAAGGGGGGCTGCAGACGCTGACCTGAAGGTCACTCTGGGGGGATGCGGTGGCCGATGTGGTTTATGGCTATGCAGAGAAGCGTCATCCCGAGGAAAAGGGGTCGGAAGTAGCTGTTCACTGCCCTGTCCAAGGGCTGGGCATTGCTCGTGCTGGGCACGCCAAACTATGGCGCTGATTATTTACTACGTTGACCAAAGAGGCCTGGGAAAGGGGCCTGCTACGCTAGGAGCTAAACCTGGGGAGAGGAGGCCCCGGACCCCACTATCACTGCGTCTCCATCTCTGCCTCCCCCCTCACCACCACCCTGTGCTTGGTAAGCAAGTACCTACCACCGGTACCACCACCCCACATTTCCCCCTGCAGCTGCTAGGGTCTGAGGAGGCAGAAGCTCCAGACACAGAGGGCTGACTGGCCAAGCAGTGCAGGGGTGGATGGGGGTAGGGCAGGGCCATTCTGGAGAAATCTAGAGGATGGAACTGCCCTGAACTGGGCCAGGGGAAGTAGGCCAGTTGATTACCGGCTTCCTGGCCCTGGCTCAGAAGCTTCCGCTGCAGCCCCAGGGCCCCAGGTGAGACCCAGCTTCTCTCCAGGCAGCTCCAGGTCTACCTGGGGAAGCATAGCCTGCAACACCGGGAGAGCTCCGAGGAGATGCTCCCGGCAGCCCGAATGGTCGTCCACCCAGGCTACGATCACCACACCCACGACAACGACCTCATGCTGCTACGTCTGGCACGTCCCGTGAAGCTGTCCAGGTCAATACAGCCCCTGCAGATGGAGACCAACTGTTCCGCCCAGAATCCCCACTGCCTCACCCTGGGCTGGGGCAAGACCGAAGACGGTCAGTAAGGGGTGGGAGCGCCGAAGAAAGGGCCAAAAGGATCATGGCCACAGCAGGTAGTGGGCTGTGGGAGGGGACACGAAAGGCGGGACACAGGGACACAGAAGGTCCATCCATGGGGGCCAGTGAGTAGTATCCAGCTGATGGAGAAAGCAGACGAGGCAATGGAAAGCATGGAAGCATGGGTCATAAAATGCCAGGCACTGTGCTCACGTCTGTCATCCTAGCTACTCAAGAGGCTGGGCTCTGAAGATTGTGGTTTGAAGCCAGCCCGGATAGGAAAGCTCATGACGTTCCAATCTTCTAGTAACCAATAAAAGCCAAAAGGAGAGTCGTGGTTCAACTAATCTCAGGGACAGTGCCTGGGTCCTGAGTTCAAGCCCCAGGACTGACACAATAATAAAATTAAAATTCAAAGAAAAGAAAAAGAGATGCCCTGATGAGAAGAAAAGTTGAAGAGAGGAAGAAGTAATTGGAACAGACCAGTGCACAAGGCACCAAATGAGGCATAGCAACAGAGAGAGAAAATGGTTTAAAAAGTGCTCAGGGGTCTTCATGTTTGGGGCCAGGAGTTTGGCCTAGTGGTAGAGTGCTTGCCTAGCATGCACCAAGACCCGGGTTCGATTTCTTGGTACAACATACATAGAAAAAAAAAGCCATAAGTAGGGATGTGGCTCAAGTGGTAAAGCTCTAGCCTTGAGAAAACCCAAGGACAGTGTTTAGGCCCTGAGTTCAAGCCCAGGACTGGTCAAAAAAACAAGCATTCAGGGGACAAGGCCAGCCCTCAGGAGGCACAGGTGACAGGGCAGCTCTACTTCAAAAGCAAACAAAAACTGAATCAATGGGAAATGGCCAATGGTCAAGAGAAGTCACTAGAGGAAGAGACGAGAACCACAGAAGGTGAGGGAAGAGCAAAGGATGTAGGCAACTGGATGAAAGACCAATAGGAAAGGAGAGCCAGTGGAGAAGAGGGAGGCCAATAGGAAAGGACCAATAAGGGAGATGGACTGTTGGACGAAGGGCCAGTGGGAAGGGAGAGTTCACAGAGAAGGACAGGGCGGCTGGTTAGGTAAGACCAATGTCAACTAGTGACTATACCAAATGGTTGGTCCTTGGGGCAAGAAAGGCCCGAGAAAGGTCAGCATTAACACCCTGGAGCGTGCAATAGAAGAAGAAAACCCCGAAGATGACTAAGAACTTCCAAAAAATGACAGAACAAACGGTAAAGGGACGGGTGGAGGAAAGCAAGAATGCATAGGAAGGGAAGAGAAGATTAAGAAGGAAGTCAGGCCAATTCGAGGCAAGAAAGATGGGGAAAGGAACCAATCAGGAGACATGGGGGGGGCTAGACAGGCAGAGGGGTCCAATGGGAAATAAGGACAATGAGTGTGGGGGAGCAGAATGGCTGGGGAGGTCTGGGAAGGGCGGGGCCTGGTGAGTCTGAGACGCACCTTGGTCTCAGCAGGTGTTTTTCCTGACACCATCCACTGTGCTGACATCCAACTGGTGCCCCAGGCGGAGTGTGAGCGTGCCTACCCCGGCCAGATTACCCGAAGCATGGTGTGTGCCAGCAACATCGAGGAGGGCGCCGATTCCTGCCAGGTGAACCAACCCGGACAGCCAAGGACACCAGCCAGAGATGGGAGGGGAGAGACACAGACAGGGACTGGAAAACCAAGTCAGAGGCGGGAAAGAGGGGAAAGACTCAAAACCAGACGATGAGACTCAGCAAGGCACAGACAGTGAGACAGCCAAGGCAGACAGACGTTCAGAATGGAGGCAGGGGCTATGCCAGCCATATTCTCCTCCTCCTCCTCCTCCTCCTCCTCCTCCTCCTCCTCCTCCTCTTCCTCCTCCTCCCCCTCCTTCTCCTCTTCCTCCTCTTCCTCCTCCTCCTTCTCCTCTTCTTTTTCCTTCCTTCCTCCTTCCTTCCTTTCTTTTCTTTCATTTGTGATACTGAGGTTTAAACTCAGTGCCTTGAACTTGCTAGACAGGCACTCTAACAGTTGAGCTATACATAACCCCCCTTTTTTTCTTTTCCCTCCTCCTCCTCCTCCTCCTCCTCCTCCTCCTCCTCCTCCTCCTTCTTCTTCTTTCTTTTTAGATAAGGTCTTTCCCTTTCTCCCTGAGGCCAGCCTCAGGTCTGCAATCTTCTCTCTCTGCCTCCTTTGTATGGCTGTCTGTCACTGCCATGCCTGACTTGTTTTGTTGAGATGAAAAGTCTTGCTCAGTTCCTGCCTCCCCCCCCCCCCCCCCCCGCTGGCCTAGAACCTCATCCTCTCAGCAATCCCTGCCTCCTCCTGAGTGTGTGGAATGGCAGGTGGGGGGGTGGGGACAGCTCCAGAGGTCAGGTCATGAGAGCAAGGCACTGGGGTCAGCCAGTTTCACCCCTCCCATCCCCCCCCGTCCATCCCCCATCTCCATGGCTGTCTTCAGCCTCTCTCTGTCTTCCTCTGGGTTTCTGAACCATACTGTCTGTCTCACTGTCTCCCTCTTTCTGGCAGGGCGATTCTGGAGGCCCCCTGGTATGTAACAACCGCCTCCGGGGCATCGTGTCTTGGGGTGATCTCCCCTGCGGATCGAAGAGCAAACCAGGAGTTTACACTAACCTCTGCACACACGCTAAATGGGTGCAGAAAATCATTCGCTCAAAAGGCCCAGGCCTGTGACAGCCCATACACGACCTCTGACCCCACTATCTGGCCCCATGCTTGACCCCTGACCCCATTGTCTGGCTCCTCAAGACTTCCGTCTCAGCCCCCTGCTTAGATCTGCCCCCCCCATGCTTAATAAAGGCTCAAGTCCACAGACTCTGTGATTCCTCGGGATGACAGCCTCATGGACGGCTCACCTGTGACAGACGCAGGAGGCCGTTGGGAGGGCATAAATTCCAAATCCACAAAGTTCAGGGTTTGAGCACCCCACACTTACAGACACCAACTGTGAAGTGTGGGTGGGTCACGGCTGGAAGTGAGAGTCTCACCTCCAATGAACCCCCAGAAAACCAGAAGTGCAGCTGTGGCTCACAGTGTTGGAGCGCTGGTGTTGAGCGAAAGAGCTAAGGGCCAGCACCTAGGACAGCACCCTGAGTTTAAGCCCCATGACCAAGGAGGGGGGGCGGTGGGGGAGACAGAGATTTTGTGCCAGTGCTGGGACTTAAACTTAGGGCCTGGGTGCCGTCCCTTAGCTTTTCCACTCGAGGCTGCTCTCTAGCACTTGAGCCACAGCACTTGAGCTCCATTGTAAATTAGAGTCTCACACATGTCTTGCCCATGCTGGCTTTGAACCATGATCCTCAGATCTCAGTGCTCTGAGTAGCCAAGGTGACAGGCATGAGCCACCAACACCCAGCACAGCAGTCTTCCATTTCTCTTCTGCCCATTACAGCCCAGTTTGATTGTCACCTGCCTGGGAAGACACTTAGACAGCTCTCCCTCGGACTCTTTGTAACAGTAAAAGCAGGAAGGAGAGAGGGTCTGTGTAGTGGTGACAGTGAAGAGACATGGGATGGGAGAAGACAACAGGAGACAGACAGGGCCAGAGTCTGGGACTTGTCCCCGCGGCAGCAGGCAGCCATAGAAGGGCTGAGAGGCTGAGCAGCAGAATGGGCCAGAGGGGGAGAGAATGGTGCTGAGAGCCAGCCCTTGGGGTCAGGGGACTGGGAGAGATGATGGGCTGGGCTGGAGCTGGAGAAAGGTAGCTAGGCAGATGATCTCACACCAGGCAGCTGGCTGGATGGCTTTCCCACAGAGGGAAGATGGGGTGAGGGGACCCCGACCGACACCTTGAGTCCCAAGGCACAGGTGACATGGCTGGTAATATAGATCACCAGGCGGAAAGGAGATTGTGGCCCTGGGGTTCTGAGGGAAAGAAGGCCCTGTCCTTCTTTCCAGTATCCATCCAGATACTGGACAGGACGAAAGACCTCAGTCTCAGGAACCAAAAAGTCAGGCATGGTGGATGGTGGGGATACCTGAGATCCTAGATACCTGAGAGGCAGAGGCAGGGAAGATCGCAGGTTCAAAGCCAGCTAAGTCAGAAAGACCCTGTCACACAAACAAACAAAGCACCGCAGAAGGGATAAGGTGTGGCCCAAACCAGCCCAAGCTGGTTTTTTTTTTTTTTTTTTTTTTTTTGGCATTTTGAATAGTTTCCTCCCTGGAGATTCAAACCAATCTTGGGGTTCTGAACCCCTGATTGGCACCCCACTCCTTCCCTTGGGGAGAAGGAACCCAACCTGGACATGTCACCTTCCCCACGACAGAGCTGTGTCCCACGCAGGACACACAAATAGGAGGCTTCACTGGCTACCAAGGACAGAGACCAGGAGCACGAGAGCGAGGATGGGACGGGGCAGAGGCCAGGAGAGGTGGCCCCAGACAGCCACCTCTGGGAGGGCCCAGCCACCCTTCAGGATCCCCACCCAGTGTCCCCATTTCCCAAGGGGCCAGGAGCTGCCGCCCCCTGTTCTGGCTCTCGGCCTCCTTTTCTATCAACAGGTTGCCCTGCCCAGCTCCGGCGCCCACGCCCAGCTGTGTCTGCCCAGCCAAGGGATGTGCCGGCCCGGCCTGAGTCTCTGCCTCCTTCTGCCCAGTGGCCTGGCCCAGGTGAGGGGCAAGGAGGGGGGGAACTGGAGGGTTTCTCTGTAAATGGTCAGGGAGACAGGAAAATGGAGACAGACAGACAGACAGAGAATCAGAATCAGAGACACAGAGAGGAGAGGTGGGGGGCAATAGACAGAAGAGGTCTTGGCAGGGGCTGCATACTTACACGAGGCTCCAGGACAGGCTAGGGGATGATGAATTTGCTCTCCATTTGGGCTGCGGTGATGGCTTGGTGTGTGTGTGTGTGTGTGTGGTGTGTGTGTGCGTGTGTGTGCGTGTGTGTGGTGTGTGTGTGTACGTGTGTGTGTGTGTGTGTGTGTGTGTAAACTCAGCTGGTTATAAGGTTCTTATATAATGCTGTAACATAAGGTAGACAGGGACAGGACGCAGGAAAGACTCTCGGAGGGAGATTGGGTGGATGGAACTACCACAGAAGGTCCACAAAGACAGACAGCAAGACGCACACACGCAGAAGGACAGTGAGGGAGACACAGGGACAGAGGGACGGGAACACAGACAGACAGGACTGAGACAGAGACAGGGAGGCAGACACAGGCTCAGCAAGGCTCCATTGAAAAATGACAAACCTCAGATTAGAGGAAGAAGAGTTTCAAAAGCAGGGAAGAACATGGAGAGAGAGAGAGGGAAGGAGGGAGGGAGGGAGGGAGAGAGAGAGAGAGAGAGAGAGAGAGAGAGAGAGAGAGAGAGAGAGAGAGAGAGAGAGAGAGAGAGAAAGAGACTGAAGCCCTGGTCAAATGGGGGGAGGGGGTTCCCCCCCATCCTCTACAGCTCAAGGAGGAAGTGGGGAGGGAGGGCGTGGCTCCCGCTGGTTCGGGAGCAGTGGGGGTACTCGGGTCGGGGGGGCTGGAGGAGTGATTGCTAGGTGCTGCGGCCGGCTGGGTGGGGGCCTCCCCACCCCGGAGGGCCCGGGCCTGTGGTTATAACCAGGCTGGGTGCCGCAGCCTGGGAGAGAAGGCTTGGAAGACCTGGCCGTCTGCAGCTGAGCTGGGGGCCTGGTTCCACCCACTTCCTGGGGACCCGGGGACTGGACAGGCCAGGCCTGTGGGGGGACTGGATGGGGCTGCCCTCCATCCTCAGCCCCTGGACCCGGGGTCCGTGCTGGTGGTGGAAATGTGGGGTGCTGCCTGTGTGGGGATCAGGGCAGGGGCAGGGAGGGGCGGGGTGATGTGCTGGGGGCTCACCTGGCCCTCCGGTCCCCCAGCAGGCGCAGCGGCCATGGCGACGACGACGGCGGGGTCCTCCCGGATGTGGCTGCTGGGTGTGGTGGTCACAGCCCTGGTTCTGGGGTTCATAGGTAACTGGTGGGCTGCCATGCAGGGGCGTGTGTGTGTGTGTATGGGACTCTTCTCACCTCCAGTGACTGGGCACGGCCTGTGGCACTGACCCTGGGTGTTCCCCATGGGACTGTCACCGAGGATGTGCGTTTCAGATTGTGCACCTCTGCCACGACGTGGGCTCACGTCTGTGGTGCCAACACGGCGGAGTCCTCATAGCCAGGCTGGCCACGTGGCCTCGCGCATGGCTGCCGGGGTCTGGGGCCCCCATCTCCTCCTGGGTGTCTTCGGGTGCCACAGCCGCGAGCGGTGCGTGGAGCCCGGGGACACTGCTGGGAAGACCCAGGGTGCGCGTGGCTGGCTGGTCAGAGCTTCATGGAGGGGTGACCCGTCTGCACCTGTGCGCCAGGGGCTGCGGGCAGGAAGGGGGCTGCGAGGTGGCGCCCGCCCCTTCCCCTGAGCCCTGCTCTTGCCCCTCAGCACCAGTGACAGGAGGTCTAGCTAGACAAGTGTGACAGGTCCCACCTGGAGACCTCAAGCCCCGCCCCCAGTCCAAGCCCCACCCACTTTCTGCCCCCAGAGCCTGTTCTTACAAATGATGCTGTCACCTGCAACAACCCCTCCAACAAGGAGGCCTCTGGGGGCAGCCGGGGCCGTGGGGACATCGGGGACATGGACGCCAAAGCCCGGGATGAGTCCAGATCAGACAGCAGCAGCTCCCGAATCGTGAACGGGTCGGACTGTGAGAAGGACACCCAGCCATGGCAGGCTGCGCTGCTCCTGGGGCCCAACAAGCTGTACTGCGGGGGGGTGCTGGTGAGCCCCCAGTGGGTGCTCACGGCGGCCCACTGCAGGAAGCCGTGAGTGACCATGCCCGCAGGGCACCGGAGGGGAGGGCGGGGACCCTGGGGGGAGAGCGTGGTGGATAGAGGAGGGGGGGCGTGCGGGAGTGTGGAGGGGTTTGGGATGGAGATGGGGTGGGGTGAAGGTAGGGGTGGGGGTGGGGCTGGAACAGTGCATAGAGTGGAAGTTCGGAAAGGGTTGGAGGTGGCCTGTGGTTGGGTGTGGGTTTGGGGATGGCTTGGGATGGAGGAAGACTTGGGGTGAGGGTCAGGGCTGGGCTGGGGGTTGGGGACTGGAGTTGGGGTCTCTCTGGGATGAGGTCTAGGTGGGAATGAGGGGGAGTGTGAGTAACGGCAGAGCTGAGGCTGGGGTAGGGTGCCGAGGTAGATAGAGGCTCTGGGTGGTTTGAGGATTGACAGCTTCTGGTGGAAATTCAGGGTTCTGGGTGGGGGAATTGGCATGGGGCTGAGACAGAGATGGGCCCGTCCTGTCCCAGCTGGGGTTGGGGCCCCATCGGGGCTGTCTGTAAGCCACACCACCTTCCCCAGGGTTTATCGGGTCCGCCTGGGCCACCATTCCATGTCCCCGGTCTACGAAGCCGGGCAGCAGATGTTTCAGGGGGCCAGAGCCATCCCCCACCCCGGCTACTCCCACCCGGGCCACTCCAACGACGTCATGCTCATCAAACTGAACAGGAAAATCCGGTGCTCGCGTTCTGTCAGGCCCATCAACATAACCTCCCGCTGTCCCTCTGCTGGGACCACTTGCACGGTGTCCGGCTGGGGGACCATCACCAGTCCCCAGAGTGAGTCCCGGGCTCCCCCCAGCCCCACCCCAACCGCTCCCTCCCACACCCCCACACCCTCCCCCCCCTCGACCGCTCCCTCCCCCGGCCTCTCATGCGCTTCTGACTCACAGACAGCTTCCCCAAGACCCTCCAGTGCCTGAATATCACCGTGCTCAGTGAGGACAGGTGTAAGGACGCCTACCCAGGACAGATCGACAAAACCATGTTCTGTGCCGGCGATGAAGTGGGCAGAGACTCGTGCCAGGTGAGGCTGGCGATGTTTATCCTGCACAGCCAAGCTGCTTTCCCATTCCAGAGCAGCGCCATCCTACAGAAGCATCACACGAGGGGCTGGGGCGGGGGTGGCTTACACCTGCAATCTCAGCTACTCGGGAGGACTGTGGTTCAAAGCCAGTGCAAGCAAAACACTTGCAAGGCCACCTACCATACCAGTAGGAAGGTGGTAACCCAGCCCTAAACAAAAATTCCAGACCCTATCAGAAAAATAGCAAATGGAGGCCAGGAGTGTGGCCTAGCGGTACAGAGCTTGCCTAGCATGCACGAAGACCCAGGTTCGATTCCTTGGTACCACATGCATAGAAAAAGCCAGAAGTGGTGCTGTGGCTCAAGTGGTAGAGCTCTAGCCTTGAGAAAGTCCAAGGACAGTGCTCAGGCCCTGAGTTCAAGACCAGGACTCTCAAAAAAATGAAAGAAAGAAAGAAAGAAAGAAAGAAAGAAAGAAAGAAAGAAAGAAAGAAAACAAATGGAAGGCCCTGAGTTCAGGGGCAGAGCACCTGTGCAGCATATCCAAGACCCTGACCCCAAGCACCAGAGAGAAGGGAGAGAGGATTAGAGGGGAGGAGAAAAGGACGGGAGAGGAAGAAGGGAGGACAGGAGGCCCCACGTCTAAGGGGCACCTAACTTCACAGAGCACTCGCTACTTTATTTTATTTTTGCCAGTCCTGGGGCTTGAACTCAGGCCTGGGCTGGGTCCCTGAGCTTCTTGCTCAAGGCTAGAGCTCTACCCCATGAGCCACGCGCCACTCCCAGCCTTTTCTGCGTATGTGGGACTGAGGAATCGACCAGGGCTTCCCCCACCCCAGCCCTTGTCTATGTATTTTCAAAGAGACATACGCAGGAGGCTCCCTGTCTGAAGCCCAAAGCGGGAAACCCTACCCTACCTAACTAAACCAAAAGGGGCTGCAGAGTGAGGCCAGGGGCGGGGCTGTGGGCGGGGGCGGGGCCAGGGGCGGGGCCAGCGGTGCTGTGGTGGGCGTGGCGTGTCACTGCCGTGGGCGTGGTCAGATGGGGCATCTGCATAGCATGTGTGGGGCTCCAGTCCTTGAGTTCCAGCCCCGGATCTGCCCTCCCCACACACCTGGGGTGGAAGGTTACTGACTCCTCCCCCCTCTGTGTCCTCCCTTTACCCGCTGCCTCTTGTGGGGGTCTTGGTGTGCCTGCCCTCTCCCCGCGCTGCCTCTGTGCCTCTGTCTGCGCCCCTCCCTCCTGCCTCCTGCCCCCCTCCTGCCCCCCCCTCCTGCCCCCTCCTGCCTCCTGCCCCCCTCCTGCCCCCCTCCTGCCCCCTCCTGCCCCCCTCCTGCCTCCTGCCCCCCTCCTGTCCCCTCCTGCCCTCTCCTGCCTCCTGCCCCCCTCCTGCCTCCTGCCCCCCTCCTGCCCCCCTCCTGCCCCCCTCCTGCCCCCTCCTGCCCCCCTCCTGCCCCCTCCTGCCCCCCTCCTGCCTCCTGCCCCCCTCCTGCCCCCCTCCTGCCTCCTGCCCCCCCCTCCCCCCGCAGGGTGATTCTGGAGGACCTGTGGTTTGCAATGGCAATCTCCAGGGTCTTGTGTCCTGGGGCGACTTCCCCTGTGCCAAGCCCAACAAGCCTGGCGTTTACACCAATCTCTGCCGATTCAGCAAATGGATTGATGACACCATCAAGTCAAACTGAGCCTCCCTAGGGCCCCTGAGTCAGGCCCCCCCCACACACACACGGGGCCTGGGCCCTGCCTCTCAGCTGGATCCTGAGACAATTTCTAGAGCGCCCCAGGCAGAGTTGTGACAATCTCCCGAGTGTCACCCTCAAGATCCAAGCCCAGTCTTCTCTGCAGCCAACACCCACATTCGTGTCCTCGCAATAAATGGCCTGAAGAGAAGCAGCCCCTGTGTGTGAGTCCTCCTTGGCTGTGCCTCCAGGCCTGGGGTGCTGCCTGGGTCCTTCTGCTCAAGGCTCATTCTCTATCACAGTGCCGCTTTTGGCTTTTGAGTGGGTAGTTGGAGAAAAGAGTCCCACAGACTTTTCTGCCCAGGCTGGCTTTGAACCACGGTCCTCGTATCTCAGCCTCCTAAGTAGCCAGGATTACAGGTGTGAGCCACTGCGCCCAGCCTACAGATAAATTCTTAGGCTCCCATTTTCTGCACAAGGAACAGGAAATGTTTCTCTCTCTCTCTCTCTCTCTCTCGCTCGCTCGCTCCTATTTCTCCCTACGTTAGCTCTGTTTTTACTAAACCTTGCTAAAACATTCACCTTGTAAGACCCTCCTTTTTTCTTTTTTAAGATTTTATCAACACTAATTTTTTACATCCTATTTGAAATGCCGTGTTTAACAAACAAGTATTCAAGAAGGGAATCTCTATATACAATCACTTGCACATAAATTTTAGAACATAATTAAAATTACGCTGAGATGGCCGGGAGTTTGGCCTAGTGGTATAGTGCCTGCCTAGCATGCACAAAGACCCAGGTTCGATTCCTGGGTACCACATACACAGAAAAAGCTGGAAGTGGTGCTGAGGCTCAAGTGCTAGAGCTCTAGCCTTGAGAAAGCCCAAGGACAGTGTCCAAGCCCAGGACTGGAAAAAAATAATAAGCTGAGACTTTGTATGTCATAGATACGTATCGAGCTACATAATATAACATTATGTCAATAAAGAACCTCCGTTTTTGTGACAGGGACCCCGAAAAAGAAAGGCACTTAGTGAGTGGCTTTCACAAAAGGCCTGTGATTCTAAAACAAACAAACAAACAAATTACAACAACAAAAACCTTATGATTTTCTGTGGAAACCGGGAAGCTGAGGAAAACACAGGAGTTAGACAGGTTTCTGTGCACACACACGCACACACACACAAGATTTTATTTGAAAAATACCTAAAGTACTGAAGACGTGGCTCAAGTGCTAGAGCCCCTACCCTGGCGAGACAGAAGCACTGAGTAGAGGAGCCGCGCCAGCTGCAAAGGTGAAGCGCACAGGTCAAGAAGCATCTGTGGTGTCATTGTCATTTGAAAAACTGCCCACCACGGCCAGGGTGACAGGAAAGCCCCAGCACACCCAGACCGTTCTGTTGAGATGGGGTCTCCAATCTGTTTCCCTGGCTGGCCTCAGATGGTCAGACTCTTGGTCCCCACCTCCCCCATGGCTAAGCAATTGCGGTGGGTTGAAGTCAGCCCACTATTTCCTTGGAGTTTTCCAAGTTACTGAGAGAAGACAAAGGGCAGTGGTCACACTTCTGCTCTCTTTGCACGTAGAAAGCTGGGCCAGGCGCCTGCACGGTGAGAACAGAAGACGAGCTTGCGATGGTTGTGCCATCAGAGCACAGCTCACGTTCCTGCTGATGGAAGAACAAAGTCTGGAGTGTCTGGCGAGGCCAGCTGGCCGTCCTGTCCCTAGGGCTGACCAAAAGAGGCTGGCGTGGGAAGGGAAGTTTCTAGAAACCAAACACCAAGCTGAAACCTTGAGTGGATTTCCATTTTCAGGATGAGGATGTGTCTTCTGTGGTGCTAGGGATAGTTCCAGAAGTGGGGAGGTTGGGTTGGCTGAGGGAGGACAGCGCCGGCCTGCACGCTGACTCACGTGTGCAGGAGACACACCCGGTGCTGGTGCAAGAAGCAAGCTTCCTGCCTCGCAGACACTCTCTGCAGCTGCAGAACAAAATCCATGTCTAAAGCAGAGGTGAAGCCAGTGCCAGGAGGCCCAGGCGGCCAGAGAGAGAAGGCTCAGCCAGACTCGGCCAGGATGGCGTCATAGCCCTCAGCTCATTCAGGATGGGAAGAGCAGACCTGGTGGTAGAGAGACCAGGGATCTCATCTTACCAGGGTTCCCTGGACCCAGGCCATGCTGGACCCAGGCTGAATGAGTGACCTTGACGTGAAAGATAAACGCCGAGACCTGGGGGAGGAAAAAGCAAGGAACTGTGAAACAGGGAAGGTTTCTTAAGATGCCAACAGCACAAATCAGGCTGGGTGTGGTGGCCCCATCCTGTAATCCCAGCCACTTAGGAGGTGGATGCAGGAGGATTATGAGTTGAAAGCCAGCTCAGGCAAAGTTAAAAGTCAGTGAGACTCTGTCCAAAACACAGACTACAAATAAAATGGTTGGGAGGCTGGGTGGTGAGAGGCTGAAGGCAAATGGCAGTGAGAAAGTGATCTGTGATACTAAAATGGACAAAGAAACAATACGCAGAACAACTAGGGGTTAATAAGAAAAGAAAAAGAGAGCAGTGTCTTTATCAAAACCAAGAGAAGTGTAAGCATGGGCAACTTGCAAACAGAACCCCAAATGCTAACCGGCCACTCACGGGATTCAGGTGTGGCCAGAAGAGCCCAGATGCAGGGGTCAGGACGAACCGCGCATTCTAGTTCTGCCAGGTGCAAGCAGGACCCAGGGGCTGGATTAAAGCAGCAGCCACACGCCCGGTGACTCAGTGATTCCTGAGCCTGGAACCCAAAGAGGCTGACACGCCGGCTAGGGACCTGGGGCATATGCTGAGGTGGACACAGCCAGACCCAGACCAGGATGGAAACGCGGCTGGCACAGCTCAGAGCTGCGGTGACCTCTGAAACACAGGACCGGGGTGCAGGGAGATGTGTGAGGCCTAAATTAATTTTGAAGTCCAATGAACTTGAGGAAAAAGGTATTGTTACCCAGTCTCCATTGTATAAAGTTCTGAGAAATCCCTGGAGAGCTGTAGGAGGTTCCATCAGATGTCTTCTCAGACAGCTGGCAAGGACATTCAAAGGTCATCTCTAGGAAGCAGCTGTGTCCCACAGCCAGCAAGGACACCTAAGACTAAACATCTGTGGGAAACCGTAACTTAAAACATTGTGAAATGTCTCTGTGTAGGAGTCAACTAAAACATGAGGCTGTGAGATTGAAAACTAAAATGTGTTTATTCTGCACTAAAAAAGCTGTGTTAATTCTGTACTTGGAGCCTCCAAGCGTCACTGGCTTCTAAGGCCCGGAGGACCAAGCTCGAGCTTGCTAATAAACGGCTCTTTGTTGCTTGCATTGGTCATGGACTCTGGTGGTCTTTCGGGGGGATTGGGAACTTTGGGCACAACAGATGGAGCACAAGAGAGCAAGGAGATGGAGCACAGGAGAGCAGGGAGGTGGAGCACAGGAGAGCAGGGAGGTGGAGCACAGGAGAGCAGGGGGTGGAGCAGAGGGGAGCAGGGAGGTGGAGCACAGGGGAGCAGGGGGTGGAGCACAGGGGAGCAGGGGGGTGGAGCACAGGAGAGCAGGGAGGTGGAGCACAGGAGAGCAGGGAGGTGGAGCACAGGAGAGCAGGGAGGTGGAGCACAGGAGAGCAGGGGGTGGAGCAGAGGGGAGCAGGGGGGTGGAGCACAGGAGAGCAGGGGGGTGGAGCACAGGAGAGCAGGGGGTGGAGCACAGGGGAGCAGGGAGGTGGAGGACAGGGGAGCAGGGAGGTGGAGCACAGGAGAGCAGGGGGGTGGAGCACAGGAGAGCAGGGGGTGGAGCACAGGGGAGCAGGGAGGTGGAGGACAGGGGAGCAGGGAGGTGGAGCACAGGAGAGCAGGGAGGTGGAGCACAGGGGAGCAGGGAGGTGGAGCACAGGGGAGCAGGGAGGTGGAAGACAGGAGAGCAGGGGGGTGGAGCACAGGGGAGCAGGGGGTGGAGCACAGGGGAGCAGGGAGGTGGAAGACAGGAGAGCAGGGGGGTGGAGCACAGGGGAGCAGGGAGGTGGAGGACAGGGGAGCAGGGAGGTGGAGCACAGGAGAGCAGGGGGGTGGAGCACAGGAGAGCAGGGGGGTGGAGCACAGGAGAGCAGGGGGGTGGAGCACAGGGGAGCAGGGAGGTGGAGCACAGGAGAGCAGGGAGGTGGAGCACAGGAGAGCAGGGAGGTGGAGCACAGGAGAGCAGGGGGTGGAGCAGAGGGGAGCAGGGGGGTGGAGCACAGGAGAGCAGGGAGGTGGAGCACAGGGGAGCAGGGAGGTGGAGCAGAGGGGAGCAGGGAGGTGGAGCACAGGGGAGCAGGGAGGTGGAGCACAGGAGAGCAGGGAGGTGGAGGACAGGGGAGCAGGGAGGTGGAGCACAGGGGAGCAGGGAGGTGGAGCACAGGAGAGCAGGGAGGTGGAGCAGAGGGGAGCAGGGAGGTGGAGGACAGGGGAGCAGGGAGGTGGAGCACAGGAGAGCAGGGAGGTGGAGCAGAGGGGAGCAGGGAGGTGGAGGACAGGGGAGCAGGGAGGTGGAGCACAGGGGAGCAGGGAGGTGGAGCACAGGGGAGCAGGGAGGTGGAGCACAGGGGAGCAGGGAGGTGGAGCACAGGGGAGCAGGGAGGTGGAGCACAGGGGAGCAGGGAGGTGGAGCACAGGGGAGCAGGGAGGTGGAGCACAGGAAGCAGGGAGGTGGAGGACAAGGGAGCAGAGAGGTGGAGCACAGGGGAGCAGGGAGGTGGAGCACAGGAAGCAGGGAGGTGGAGGACAGGGGAGCAGGGAGGTGGAGCACAGGGGAGCAGGGAGGTGGAGCACAGGGGAGCAGGGAGGTGGAGCACAGGGGAGCAGGGAGGTGGAGCACAGGAGAGCAGGGAGGTGGAGCACAGGAGAGCAGGGGGGTGGAGGACAGGAGAGCAGGGAGGTGGAGCACAGGAGAGCAGGGAGGTGGAGCACAGGAGAGCAGGGAGGTGGAGCACAGGAGAGCAGGGAGGTGGAGCACAGGAGAGCAGGGGGTGGAGCAGAGGGGAGCAGGGAGGTGGAGGACAGGGGAGCAGGGAGGTGGAGCACAGGGGAGCAGGGAGGTGGAGCACAGGGGAGCAGGGAGGTGGAGCACAGGGGAGCAGGGAGGTGGAGCACAGGAGAGCAGGGAGGTGGAGCACAGGAGAGCAGGGGGGTGGAGGACAGGAGAGCAGGGAGGTGGAGCACAGGAGAGCAGGGAGGTGGAGCACAGGGGAGCAGGGAGGTGGAGCACAGGAGAGCAGGGGGGTGGAGCACAGGAGAGCAGGGAATGCAGGGTGAGTGTATGATGACCACTTGCCCAGCTGAATGACCGAGTTGCCAGGGCCCTGGGGTGCAGAGGGCTTTGTCATTGCGTGGCCTCCGGGTCGCCAGCCTGAGCCGCTGCCTCTGAGCGTCCCGTGCCCCCTCCCGCTGGCGTCCGCGCTCCGCGGCGTGGCTGCCCAGCCAGTACTTGAGCAGGCGCCGCAAGGGGTGGAGTGTGTGCCCTGGGCGATCCGCTCTCCCCTGCGAGTCCCCCGGTCTCCACGAGGTGGCGCTGCGGGGCCGCGGCCTCTTGCTCTCTCCTGCAAATTCCTCGGTGTCCACGAGGTGGTGCTTTCAGACTACATCCTCTAGTTGTCTCCCTGAGAGTCCTCTGAGTTCCAGCCTGCAGTCTTTGGTTTTCCCACGTGAGTTCATGAAGTAGAAAATTCAGATCACAGCTTCTGATTCTCTCCTGAGAATCTCCCTCCCGATCCCCAGTAAGCAGCACTGTCAAACTGCAGCCTCTGGGTTCTTCTTGAGTCGCATTAGTGTCCACAAGGTGGCGCTGATGATCCACAGCCTCTGGTTTCCCCCTGCAAGTCCCCTAGTGTCCACAAGGTGGCGCTGATGATCCACAGCCTCTGGTTCCCCCTGCAAGTCTCCTGGTGTCCACAAGGTGGCGCCGATGATCCACAGCCTCTGGTTCCCCCTGCAAGTCCCCTAGTGTCCACAAGGTGGCGCTGATGATCCACAGCCTCTGGTTTCCCCCTGCAAGTCCCCTGGTGTCCACAAGGTGGCGCTGATGATCCACAGCCTCTGGTTCCCCCTGCAAGTCCCCTAGTGTCCACAAGGTGGCGCTGATGATCCACAGCCTCTGGTTTCCCCCTGCAAGTCTCCTGGTGTCCACAAGGTGGCGCTGATGATCCACAGCCTCTGGTTCCCCCTGCAAGTCTCCTGGTGTCCACAAGGTGGCGCCGATGATCCACAGCCTCTGGTTCCCCCTGCAAGTCCCCTAGTGTCCACAAGGTGGCGCTGATGATCCACAGCCTCTGGTTCCCCCTGCAAGTCCCCTAGTGTCCACAAGGTGGCGCTGATGATCCACAGCCTCTGGTTTCCCCCTGCAAGTCTCCTGGTGTCCACAAGGTGGCGCTGATGATCCACAGCCTCTGGTTCCCCCCTGCGAGCCCCCTGATGTCCACATGGTGGCGCTATTAGACTCTAGCCTCTGATTGTCCACTGAGGTCTGTAAGGTGGCGCTGTCTCTCTCTCTCTCTCTCTCTCTCTCTCTCTCTCTCTCTCTCTCTCTCTCTCTCTCTCTCTCTCTCGCACACACACACACACACACACACACACACACACACACACACACGTGCCTTTGCTCTGAGCCATTCTCTGCAGACACTTTGCGAGCACTTTGGAATGCAGCGCGTCAAGGCAGATGGATGACGTCTCTGTGACCCAGGGGCCCCAGCGGGACAGGAGCCTCCCGGGGTGAGGCCTCCCTTGAGGCAGTGATGACCCCTTCTGTCCAGTGAGGGCAGCCATGCAGCTTCTCTGGAACCTTCCAGAAGCCAGGACTGAAGCCTCCATACACCAGGACCACTTTAATGGCTGTGTCCTTGTCCCGCCTCTCTGTCTAGAAGGCCAGGGCTCTGGGGGCCACCCCCTTTCTCAGGTTACGGGAACCTCAAGATTCTCTCTGCGATTCCCTTTCTTTCTCTTCCCTCCTCCTCACTTCTGGAGGGGACCCCGAAATGATCACCCCGTCCTGGGTTGGACCCACCGGGAATCACTGGCCCCGGCTTCGGGAGTTCTTACCTGTACTTCTCTCCCAGGCCATCTGTCCCACGGGCTTCTCATCACCAGTACAACAGGGGTGTCGCCTGTCTTTGGCTTTGACTGTCCTTCAGCCTGACGTGCAGCTGCCCCGGGGCTTCCCAGGGCTTCCCTGGGCCCAGGCAGGTGGCCGGGTGGCTCTCTGGTGGCTGGCCCAGCCTGGCTCAGGGCCCTCAGGTGCGGGAGGCCCTGTCGGCGGCTGCTCCGGGGCCTCTGCTCCCCTGACTCTATCCTGTGTCTGCGACAAGGCCAGCTCACCTCCCCCACCTCAGTTCCACACAGCCAGAGGCGCAGGCCCAGGGCCAGCGCCCAGTCCTGGCTCCGTCCTTCAGCTGCCTGGTCTCCTCCACAGTCCACTGCACCCCAACCTGGTCACAGCAGGCATCAGCCGCCTCCACCCACCCTCCTCAGTAGGATCTGTCACCCCAGGGAGCCCGGGATGCCAAGGAGGAGCACAGGACGGACAGGACCCAAACTCAGACAAGGTGGAGGAGAAAGCAGGGCCAAGGGGGAGAAAGGGAGAGAAAAGAAAGCAGAGATAAAGATGGAGGAGAGAGACAGAGATATCCAGGCACAGAACGGCAGAGAGAGAGAGAGAGCGAGAGAGAGAGAGAGAGAGAGAGAGAGAGAGAGAGAGACCCAGAATGAGATGGATGGGGAAGAGAGGGAGGGAGGGGGAGAAGGATAAGGAACCTGAGGGAAAAGAAGACAGAAAAGGAGGTGGTAGGTAGGGAGGAGGGGGAGGAGGAGGAGAAAATGGAGGAGAGAGGAAGAGATGAGAGGAGGATTAAAGCAAGAAGAGGCAAGAGAAGGAGGGGAAGAGGAAAAAGAGAATGAAAAGAGGAGGAGGGGAGGAGGAGGAGGAGGAAGAGGAGGAGGAGGAGGAGGAGGAGGAGGAGGAGGAGGAGGAGGAGGAGGAAATCTGCAGAGTGGAGGCTGGGTGTGGGCCCAGGCTCTGGATCCCCGCTTCCAGCCCCTGGGCCCCCGGTCGCCACCTGGTGGCAGCCCAGCCCTGCGGTGGGGTTTATAAGCCAGGCCCCTGCGGACCCAGCAGGGGTTCAGAGCCCAGTGGCAGCGCTGAGAGCCGCGGGTCTGCGGCACCGCCCGGCTCCCTGCACTGGGGACTGAGAAGGCCCCCGGCTCTGCTCCTCACCTGTCACCCGGTGGGTCCGCAGCTCTCGCTCCAGGGTCTGTCCCAGCTCTCTCTGAGCTCTGTCTCTGTCTCTGCATTTCTGAGCGAATCTCCTGGTGCCCTGACTCCAGGGCTCTGTCACCCCCACTCTGCTCTGGGAACAGAGAGATGGACATGCTGGGACAGCCTTCCTCTCCCTCTCCTCTCCTCCCTGTCTCTGCCTCTCCCCCCTCTCTCCTTATCCCCCTCTCATTCTCTCTCCCCTCTCCTTATCTCCTGCTCATTCTCTTCCTCTCTCCTTATCTCCCTTCCTCATTTTCTCTCTCCCTCCCTTTCTTTCTCCATCTCTCCTTCTATCTCCTCCCTCTCTTCCCCCCTCTTTCTCTAAGTCCCTCCTTCCCTCTCCCCCTCTCTCCGTCCCCAGCCCCTTCTGTAGGAGTGGGGGCAGTGGAGGCTCCTAGCCCCCCAGGGGTCATAAGGGGACAGAGAAGCAGGGCGAAGGCCTCCAGGCTCACTCCAGGACCCTGTTCTTATTTCCAGGTTCTGACATGATGGTCTCCACCAGAAGCCCCTGGGGCTGGCTTGTGGGGTACATCCTCTTTGGGGTCACAGGTAGGGGTGTGTGTGTCTGCCGGAGGCCTGGGCGGGGCTCGCAAATGTTCAGGTGCAGTTGGAGACAGTGTCGGGGTCACGCGTGTGATAGTGATGCTGGGTGGTGGGCGACAGGCTGTGCTGTCCCGTGGGTCTTCTGAGCGCTGGGGGTCAGGGCCAGATGAAGACACCACTGAGGGGCCTGGGGGCCAGGGGGCTGCGGGCTGCCGGGCCTGGGCCTGCTTCCTGGGTCTCCAGTCTGACACCCTGGCAGCCGGGTCTTGGTTTCGGCTCCAGTCTGGGTGAGCAGGGCAGGGTGGGGTCCTGAGGACGGCGCCCCCCCAAGCTCGGCCCCTCCTCCAGCACAGGGCTCGTCTTGGCTCCCAGGCTTAAATCCCCCCACCCCCGTTGAGCTTTAACTCTCCCGAGGGACCCGGCCTGACGCCCCAACCTGTCCAGCCCTGAACTGAGCCTGGGCTGGTCATGTTCCCTAAGGCTCCCCCCACTCAGGGGGGCTCTAAACAGTAATCCCCACCCTCCAGTCCTCCCCCAGCTCCTGTCATGGCCCCCAAGGCCCTGGCCACCCCACGGCACCCACACTGGGCCCCGAAAGCCCTGGTGCTGCCTCGAGTCTTCCCCAGACCTGGCCCGGCCCCGGCAGCCCTGGCCCCTGAGACCCCGCATCCCTGCACTGAGACCCCGCCCTGCAGCCCAGGACCCCCCTACTGGGCGGGACTCAGCCTTGGCCCCACCCCGGGAACGCTGAGCCTGCTTTCTGAACGGCTTCCAGCCCCAGTCCTGGCCCGGCCCCAGCCTTGACTCAGCCCCGGGTCCCCGAGTCCCCGGATCCCGGGTCCCCCAGCCCTGACAGTCTCCTGGTCCCAGCCGCACCCCCAGCCCTGACTCTGCCCTGGTTCCCAGCCACGCCCCCAGCCCTAACCCCACCCCCGGAGTCCCAGCCCCGCCCCCAGCCCTGACTCCGCCCCCCGCATCACAGTCCTGACTCTGCCCCAGTGTCCCAGCCCCGCCCCCAGCTCTGACTCCGCCCCCGGGTCCCGGCCCCTCCCCCAGCTCTAACTCCGCCCCCGGGTTCCGGCCCCCCCCAGTTCTGACTCAGCCCCAGGGTCCCGGCCCTGCCTCCAGCCCTGACTCCGCCCCCGGGCTCCGGCCCCTCCCCCAGCTCTGACTCCGCCCCCGGGCTCCGGCCCCGCCCCCAGCTCTGACTCCGCCCCCAGGGTCTCTCGCCTCCCAAAGGCACAGCCACGGCCGGATCATCAACGGGGAGGACTGCAGCCCCTACTCGCAGCCCTGGCAGGCAGCTCTGTTCGCCGATGACGAATTCTTCTGCTCGGGCGTCCTGGTGCATCCGCAGTGGGTGCTGTCGGCCGCTCACTGCATGCAGAGGTGGGCGGGGCGGGGCCCGCAGGCGTCCAGGCTCCGCGGCCCCCGTGGGTGGTTGCCGTGGGGGCTGAGCCTGGACCAGGGGCTGGGCCGCTCCCCGGGTGGCCGCGGGAGGGCGCGGGGTGGGGGCTGCAAAAGACCTCACGGGCGCCCTGGCCCTCAGCTCCTACACCATAGGGCTGGGCCTGCACAACCTGGAGGCCGAGCAGGAGCCGGGCAGCAGGAAGCTGGAGGCCTCCCTCTCCATCCAGCACCCGGACTACAACCACCCTTTCCTGGCCAACGACCTGATGCTCATCAAGTTGAACGAGTCGGTGGTGGAGTCCAGCACCATCCGGAGTATAGCTGTGGCCTCGCAGTGCCCCACCCCCGGGGAATCCTGCCTGGTCTCCGGCTGGGGTCTGCTGAGGAACGGTGGGTGAGCTGGCCCGGGGCCGTCCGCCCGCCGGGGGGGGGGGGGATCTCCCCTACCAGCCGGGAAGGGCCTGACCCCCCCAGCTCTTGCTCCCAGGCAGACTGCCCAACCGGCTCCAGTGTGTGAACATCACGGTGGTGCCCGAGGAGCGGTGCCAGGAGGTCTTCTCGCCCGTCTACCACTACAGCATGTTCTGTGCCGGGGGAGGCCCCGACGGCAAGGACTCCTGCAACGTGAGAGCGGCCGCGGAGGGCGGACGGGGCCTCGGCCTGGGTTGGGCTCTCTGTGTTCTGCCTTTGCCTCTCCCAAGGTCGTTTGGTTCCCCTTGGATTCCTCAGGTAGCGCCTGCTCTCCGTGTCTCGAGTCCTGAGTCTCTCTCTTCCTCCCTCCCCCCTCTCTCCCTTGCAGGGTGACTCTGGGGGGCCCATAGTCTGCAACCGATCCCTGCAGGGCCTCGTGTCTTTGGGACTGGACAAGTGCGGCCAGCCCAGGATACCAAGTGTCTACACAAATCTGTGCAAGTTCACCAGCTGGATCACAGCAACCATCCTGACCAGTTAGTCCCAGAGACCCCCGCCCGAGTCACCCCCTGTCGGTCCTGCTGAAGGGCCACCCAGCCCCCTCTGCACCCCAAGAACCCACACCTTAGCCACTTCCTGGAGGGAGCCCAGGCCTCTTCCCTCAGGGGCAGGAGTCCAGTGGCACCGAGTCCCTTCCTGTACATACTGCCCCCTACTGGCCTCAGTTGAGCTGGACTTGCGCCATAAAGTTGACTTTTCACCTTTTTCTTTCTTTTATTTTTTTTTGGGGGAGGGGATGCCTTCCCAGCAATAACAGAAATGAAAGTGTGAGAAAAACACGGTGCGTGCGTGCGTGTGTGTGTGTGTGTGTGTGTGTGCAGCCTCTTTCCCGTCTCCATTCCAAGTCTCGGATCCTTTCTCCTAAGACCACAGAGAAGATGCAGAAATATAGAAGACAAGCTATCCAGACATTTCCAGACATAGAACGAAATGTGCTGTCCCCGTCTCAAACAGATTTCCACTCCTGTACACACAGACTCATGCTGCTGGGTGCTGTGGCTCACACCTGCAATCCAGTACTCAGAAGGCTGAGATCTGAGAATCAAGGCTCATAGCCCAGACAAGAAAGTCCACAAGACTCTTATCTCCAACTAACCAATAAAAAAGCCAGAAGTGTAGCCGTGGTCCAAGTGGTAGAGTGCTAGCCTTGAGTAGAAAAGCTCAGGAATGGCACCCAGGCCCTATATTCAAGCCCCAGTACAAGCACAAAATAAAGAAGTAAAGGGCCAGGAGTTTGGCCTGGTGGTAGAGTGCTTGCCTAGCATGCATGAAGACCCAGGTTCAATTCCTTGGTACCACATATATAGAAAAAGTTGGAAATGGTGCTGTGGCTCAAGTGGCAGAGTGCTAGCCTTAAGAAAAGCCTAAGGACAGTGCTAAGGCCCTGAGTTCAAGCCCCACGACTAGAAAGAAAGAAAGATCTTGACATCTATAATGTATGTGCTTAGAGATTAAGACTACAGAGAAATATATATATATATATATGTGCATATCTACGTTTAAAGAAGCATTTAATAACAACTATCCCAACAGCCCAAAACAATAAACTTTTTTTTTTGCCAGTCCTGGGCTTGAGCTCAGGGCCTGAGCACTGTCCTTGGACTTTTCTCAAGGCTAGAGCTCTATCACTTGAGCCACAGCACCACTTCCAGCTTTTTTCTATGTATGTGGTACTGAGGAATCAAACCTTGGTCTTCATGCATGCTAGGCGAGCACTCTACCACTAGGCCAAACTCCCAGTCCCCAAAGCAGTAAACTGCATAAATGAATAATGCCAGGCCCAAACAATGGGATATTCAGTCACAAAAGGCAAATGAAGCTGGTGCATGCTCAGATAGAGAATCATAGTCCACACACAGGCTGGGAGAAAGGCAAGACTCTAAAAGAACCAAAGCAAAAAGGGCTGGAGACCAGGCCTCAAGTGGTAGTGTGCCTGCCTAGCGAGTACAAAGTCCTGAGTTCAAACTCCAGTGCCACAAAAAAAAACAATAAATCAACAAAGCAATGAAATGTTGACCATAGATAAATGTAGAAAAATTGATGCCAATTGTAAGAACTCAAACACCAAACAACATGTGTATTGTATGATTCCCTCAATAGAAAAACCCATAGAGACTGACAGGCTGGTGATTTCCAGGGATGAAGGAGTGGAGAGGGTGGAGTGACTGCTGTAAAGGGCACAGCATAAAGATTTTCTGAAATTGATAATGACGGGGTGCTTGTGGTGGTTTCAGTCAAAAAGCCCCTCCCCAAAGGTTCAGAGGATGAAATCTCGGTTCCCAACGTGGTGTTGAGCTGTGACTCTGGAGATGTGCTGGTATCATTCACTGCTGAGTTTATATATCAGAGGTGTTATTGGAAAGTGGTACAAACCAGGAAGTGAGGCCTGGAGGGAGGAGCGCCAAGCCCCGCCCCTGCGCTCTGTTTCCTGGCTGCCATCAGGGAAGCAGTTGGAATTTGCCTTCACTCTCCCCACAACAGAGTCCAGCCTGGCCTCACCGTCCAAAGAAGCCAGGTGACCATGGGCCAAACCCTCTAATACCATGAGCCCAAGTAACATCCCTAACTATTGAATGGTAACATTTACATTTCAGAAAGAACAAGCACACTGGGTACAGTGGCTCATGCCTGTAACCCTAGCTACTGAGAAGGTAGAGATTGTAGAGATTGGAAGGATCACAATTTGATATTCATCCTGACCAAAAACAAAAAAAAAAACTTTTTGAGACCTCCATCTCAACAAAATAAGTCAGGCATGATTAGATTGCAAGGAGATAAGAGGAAGGAGGAGAAAAGAGGAAGAAGAAGAAGCAGAAGGAGAAGCTGAGAGCATCAGGGAAATCTGAACAAATTTGATCTCTAGTTAACAAGCAAAATCTAGATTTCACATATGCTTGCACTTTTCCTTTAAAGCCTAGCAAAATAGTGAAGACCGTGTTAGACCAGGATGAAAAGAATATTAATGACATAGAAGAAATTATCCAAAATGCACAGGGAGAGAAGAAGATAAACAACGTGAGAGGGATAGAACACATTTGGGAGACAGAATGAGAGGACAGAGAAATGCCCCCCCCCCCAGAAGGGAGGACAGAGAAGAGAGAAAAACAACACGAAGAATAATAATGACCTGCTGGGAAATGTGTCTCTGGGCTGCATTTTGAGTAAGATGTTAATGAGCATCCTTGTCTAGACACCATAAAGAGAAGATGCTAAAAGAAGTAAGAACTTAGGGCCTAACCATCTGCAAGAAAGCAATTAGGAAAGCAGCCAGATTCACAGCAGCAATTAGGAAAACCAGAAAAGAGGTCATGGCTACACTACAATGTTAATGCACTAAGGACGGGCAAGTATACAATTTCACAATTAATTTTATGCCGTGTGAATGTAACTTGAAGCTCTGTTTTGTTCTGCTTCGGGCTTTTAGAGTCAGGCTTTTATGATATAGCCCAGGCTGGCCTCAGACTCGAGACCCTCCTGTCTCTGCCTCCTTAGAGTTGAGATTATAGTCAGGAACCAGCATGTTTGGCTTCAGTTTAAAAAAAAGAAAGAAAGAAAAGGCAATATAAAAAAATTCAACACTGGAAAATAACAGTTGGAAAAATTGATCAGAATTAATTCATTTTAATGTCTTTCATCGTTTGGGGAAACAGCTGGGCACAAAAAAAATATGCATGACTATATCTCGTAAGAAAAATCTGGGGTGTGACCACGGAAAACACTAATTCCTGACAAGCAGAAAGAGGGGCAGAACGTTTGGGGAGCCCCTGATCAATAACCAGGGAAAAGTGTGGGAAATCCAGCCATCTTCGACAGCTGCTGGGACAGAAGGCTGAGTGTCATGGTCACAGCCGGACTCAGATGACCTCGCTCGTGTGGACCTCAGAAACATGTCGGCTCACAGAAGCCAGGGGTGAGGTGGTTGTTACCGAGACTGGGAGGGTGGAGACGGGGCTGGGTGGGTCACCAGAGGTGAGTTATAATTAGGGGTGGGGAGTCCACGTGGGTGATGCCGTGCGTGGAAAGGCGGCCACAGATAATGATAATGTGCTGAGTTTTAACAAGCTAGAAGGTACTTCCATCTTGGGCAGTTTAGATCTCTCTCTCTCCTTTTCTCTCTCTTCCTCTTTCTCCTCTCTCCCTCTCTCTCTTCTTCCTCTCTTTCTCTACCTCTGTTTTTTAATACCACAAGTCCATCTTTCGGGGCCTGCCCCCTGTGTTTGTTGGTGGCTGCACCCCGCTGTGTCTCCAGGCTCCCTGTCTGGAACCCACAGCCCCAGGCAGGTGCGAGGCTCTGAGCTCCCTGTCCCCATCTCAGTCTCCATGGACATGCGTTTCATCAGAGCCCCCCAAGCCCCTTGGGATGCAGGTGACAGGAACAGCCTCTGCTACACTGAGGAAAACCCCCAGCTCCCAGAGGAGAATGAGACGTAGGACATCAAGAGTGGAGCCAATCTGCCACCAGGCCCGCATGACAGCGGCACCAGAAACCTCAAGCAGATCTTGCAGAGAATGGGCTGTCATCCTAGCCACTCAGGAGGCTGAGATCTGGGGATCACAGTTCAAAGCCAGCCCAAGCAGGAAAGTCTCTGCAACTCTTATGGCAGTGAACCAGCAAAAAGCCGAAGTGGAGATGTGGGTCAAGCGGCAGAGTACCAGCCCTGAACAACAAAAAAGCTCAAGGACAGTGCTCAGGTCCTCAGTTCAAACCCCAAGATTGGCACCAAAAAAGAGGGGCAGGAGTTTGGCCTAGTGGTAGAGAGCTTGCCTAGCATGCACGAAGACCCGGGTTTGATTCCTCAGTATCACACACACAGAAAAAAAGGGCTGTGAGTGGTGCTGTGGCTCAAGTGGTAGAGCCCTAGCCTTGAGGAAAGCCCAAGGACTGGGCCCAGGCCCTGAGTTCAAGCCTCAGGACGACCAAAAAGACAAAGAATCCTTTAGTAGCATGAAAAAGACACGCATATACAATTAAAATAAATTTAAAATCTGTCATCTAATTGTAATAGAATTTAATATTTTTATTTTATAATTTAGTGTGTGTCATCACATTTCATCTGCTTTTGTGTAGACGTCATCATTACACTATTTGGAATCAGAATCGTCCAATTGCCATCTATTGGTCTTAGGATGGACTGGATGGGAGAGTGGAGCTGATACCCTCCACCCCTGTGTCGCTCCCATCGTCCCTCTGCCTGTCCCCTAAACCCCCCGCCTGCATCGGGACAAGTTGCCAGCACAGAATCCCTCGGGGGACCCAGTGGTTCCCAGTGACCTTCTAGAACCTTCCAACGGTTCACAAAGTGCCAGTCAGCGAGGGAGTCCTGTCAGCACCCACAACTCCCTACGTGGACCTCATCTCCAGACTCGAGACTCGGCTCCCCCCACTCAGCCTCAGACCCACTTCCCTGTGCCGGACCCGAGGCTGGCCCCGGGACCCCAACCAGATGCCTCCCCCCCCCCCCCCCCCCCCCCCCGGGCAGATCCACCTGCTGACCCCGGGCAAAGGCCACCCCCAAGGGCTAGACCCTCACTGCCACCTTTGGGGTAAACAAAGGTGCTCTGTCGGGGCCAGGTGCTCATTTGGGTGGCAGCTGTGGTTGTGTTCTCGCCTGGAGGGCAGCGGGGAGGGAATTACAGCAGAAACTGTCTGGCCCGCAAAAACCAAACAGAATTACTCTCTGCATTTTGACGGTAAATGCCTGCTGACATCTGGTCTAGAGTGCAGTGAGGACCCCAAACCTCAGACCCCCCCAGTGCAGACACCAGGCTCTCCACTGCTGAGACTCGAGGCTGGCTGACCATGAACTTCAGAGCCGGTTCACCAAGCTCTTCTACAGGTCCTGAACTGGGCAAGACCCTAACCACACCACCACACTACAGAGATGGGGGACATATACAAAGAGATGGGACAGAGACAGGCAGAGGGGATAAAAGTAGAGGAGAGAAACACAAGAGAGAGAGAGACAGACAGACAGACAGAGACAGAGAGAGACAGAGAGAGACAGAGAGAGATAAAAAATGTTTAAGTAAACTGGGGCTGGGCACGGTGGCTCACACCTGTAATCCTAGCCACTCAGGAGGCTCAGTTCTGAAGATCACAGTTCAAAGCCAGCCCAGGCATTAAAGTCTGTGAGACTTTTATCTCCAATTAATCACTAGCTCAAGGGCTGGCTCAAGGGGTAAAGCGCTAGCTTTGAGCTGAAGAGCTCAGGGGCAGTGCCCAGTCCAAGTTCAGTTCCCACAACTGACAAAAAAATTAAAAAAGTAAACTGGGCACCCCTGACTCATACCTCACACCTGTAATCCTAGCTACTCAGGGCTAAGATCTGAGGACCATGGTTCAAAGCCAACCAGGGAAGGAAGTCCATGAGATCCTTATCAGCAGTGAACCACCAAAAAGCTGGAATGCATAGAGATATGGCCCAGAGGTTGAGCATCAGCCTTAAGGGAAAAAGCTAAGAGATGGCACCCAGGCCTGAGTTCAAGCCACAGGACTCCCATGAGAGAAACAGACAAAGAGAGACAGACAGACAGATAGACAGACAGACACCAGGACTAGTTTCAAAGGCAAAATGACAAAACTAGAAAATCAGTGAGAGGAGGAAGGTAGCAGAGAGAATTAGACATGAGGAGGTGGAGCACAGAGTGTAGAGGTGCCCTGCGAAGACAGAGAAGGCTGCTAGTGGTAGTGGGGGGCTCAGGAATTTCCCTGACTGAACCCCTACTCCAGGGACCAGGATCTGGTGAGATTCAGGGCAGTCAGAGGACATTCCCCCTGTGCTCCTCTCAGGACCGTGGGCCCACCCGGGACAGTCTTGGTTTCACAACTTGGTGGCACCTGCCACCTTGTGGTCAGAGCTGAGAAGTGCTGCTCAGCAGCCTCCTAGCCACGGGGCACTGTCCCGGGAAAGCCTCTTTTCCTCAGGAAAAGGCCACAGGACCACAACGCGGAAAGGGCCCAGAGTTCAGAGTCGGGGGTTCAGAGCCAGGGTGAGCACCCTACCCAGATTCTACTCCCTGGAGGGTCAGGGAGGGAGATGCTGAAGGCCCCAGAATCCCGAAATCCTCCTCTCATTGTCAGATGGGATGAGATGGTGATAAAGCTGTTCTGACTTCTGGGGTAGGTCACCAGACTGTCATGTGTGTGCATGCATGTGTATGCGTGTGTGTGTGTGCATGCATGTGTGTGTGCGTGTGTGCGTGTGCGTGCATGCATGTGTGTGTGCGTGTGCGTGCATGTGTGTGTGCGAGCGTGTGCGTGCATGTGTGTGCATGCATGTGTGTGTGCATGCATGTGTGTGTGTGTGTGTGCGCACGCACGTGTGCTGGCTAACTCTGGAGCTTGCATTCAGGGTCTTCTGGGCTCTTGTCTCAGCTTTTTCCTTTTATCCTCAGACCTTAGCCTTCTGAGTGGCTAGGATTACAGGCTTGACCCACCAATGCCTGCCAAGAGATGCAGTCTGGAAGCGGGGAGCAGTGGGCAGTGAGGACACACCTGGACTCCATTCCGGCTGGCCAGGCCTCGCAGCACCACCCCACCCTCACCACCTCCAGCTTCCATGGCTCACCTCCCATCCCAGCCAAGACAGCAGCGGCTGGCCGCGGATGGGCCTTTCTGTGCCCGCTCCACAGTCACAGAGTGGGAAGTCGGGAGGGTGAAGAAGCCGGGGAGAAAGGCCTGATCCTGACTGTGGAAAACGTTACGGTTAAATTCCTCCACTTTTCCCTCGTGGTCCCTGTGTCCCCGTCAGCTTGGGCCTCCAAGGAGCCGGAGCTCACCCCGGTTCTCCGGCTCTGCCCTGCGGGCTTCGTGCCCTGTTCTGGGTCCCTCTGCCCGGCTCGCTGCCCCACGCGCTCTCCACTGAGCAGGGAGAATCTGCAGACCGTTTCTGGCCCGCCCCTTTGCTCTCCCACCTCCCCAGACTAACCCTCCTTCACCAGGGTCCACCCTGCGTCCTCCGGCCACCGCGCGGGAGGCCTCAGTGTCCACCTCCGTGCCCTGCCCTCGGGGTCTGCCCTGGGAGCAGCCGCTCGCAGCGCCTGGGCTGGGTGCGCTAGTCTGTGAGGCCCCGCCCCCGCGCCTGGATAGGCCCCGCCCCAGGACAGCCCACCGCGGCCCAGCCACGCCTCCACGCCCGCCCCGGCCACGCCCACAAGCGAGCCTGGCCACGCCCACACGCCTGGCTAGGCCCCGCCCCCAGGACAGCCCACCGCGGCCCAGCCACGCCTCCACGCCCGCCCCGGCCACGCCCACACGCCGAGCCGGGCTCCGCCCCGCGCAGGCACTCGGGCCACGCCCACGCGCCCTCCCCGGCCACGCCCACAAGCGAGCCTGGTCACGCCCACACGCCTGGCTAGGCCCCGCCCCCAGGACAGCCCACCGCGCCCCAGGCACGCCCCCGAGCGCGCCCCAGGCACGCCCCCGAGCCCGCCCCGGCCATCCCCACAGCCGAGCCGGGTCACGCCCACACGCCTGGCTAGACCCTGCCCCCAGGACAGCCCACCGCGCCCCAGGCACGCCTCCGAGCCCACTCCGGCCACGCCCACACGCCGAGCCGGGCTCCGCCCCACGCAGGCACTCGGGCCACGCCCACACGCCTAGCTCCGCCCAGTCAGATCAGGCCACGCCCCCAAGCTCCCACCTGTTCCCGTCCCTCGTGGTCAGCCCTCCTCCCCCTTCCCAGCCTCCCGCGCTGCCCCCGGGCCTAGAGCCCCACATCCCCTCCGTGCCACCCACCGCAGCCCCCGTCCCCACCCCATGGCTCCCCTGCCCGCACTGGAGGTCAGCCCAGCCTCGCCTCCGTTGCCCCTTTGGTCATGCGTGTAGGCCACACAGCCCCGTGCCCTTGCCCACTGCCTGCCACCGGCCAGGGTGGCCTGGGATCCTGGCTGGTAGACGTCGGGCTGGAAGCCAGATAAAGACAGGAGACTCTGGTGCTTTGGCTATTTGGCTTTCCTGGGAGTGGAGAGGAGGTGGGGCTCAGGGGTGGTGGGCTGCAGTGTCCTCTATCCATTGCTTGTACTTCATAACATTGGTGAACAGGGCAGGGTGTTGGAGGTGGCACCAGGGGTCATGCCCCATGATGCGAGGCCTTGCAGCACCCCATTGCCCACCAGCGGGCCCCCAGAGTCTCCCTGGGAACAGGAGACAGACAGTGAGAAAGGTCTGTGAACCAGGCTGGAAGACGGTGCTGATCTAACACAGGGCAGGAGGTGGTGGGGTGGGAGGCAGTGCTGGGGGAAGGGGACAGGGTCCAGCTGGAGGGTCTGGAGCAGCTGGGCGGCCCTCCCCGCCTGGCCCATCTCCCAGGCCTGCCTCAGGAAACTTTCTGGGACCAGGCAGAGAGCACGCTTGCCACACGGGGCACTGTGATGTGGAGGGGGTTTGCAGTGCTTGTCAGGATGGGGGTTCAGGAAGGGAGGAGGGAGGCACGCAGGGAGCAGGAGGGAGGGCAGGAGCTACACCTGGTTAGCCTTGGAGCTGGTGGAGGCAGACCTCAGTTCAGATCTGAGTCTCCTGTCCTAGCCCCCCGTAGGAGCGGGAAGACCGCAGAGGGCCAGACACGATGAAGACCCCACTTGGAGTGGCCTGCCACACAGACATCTGCGGCACTTCTCCCTGCACACGGCATGAACTCTGTCACATCCTGGGCATGCGCTTTTGCACTCTCTGCATTCGGCAGGAGCTTTATCTCCAGGCACTGCAGACCATCTGAACTCTTGACTGAGGGCGAGGGAGCAAAAGCCACTGTTAGCTCACCCAGCCGGGTGTCCCCTGGGGGACTTTTCTGATTCAATGCTTCCCCATCCAGAGGTAATGCAGGTTGTGCTTATCTCTGCTTCCTGGGTGGGCATGACGGCGGGCTTCGTGGCATCGATGATGTGGACAGGATCTGTCAGATGGAGGAGGAGCATCAGGTCATGGCTGCAGTCTACTCCTGGAACAGGGGCGGGGGAGTTAGCATGGCTCATGTTGAAGCCTGGGTGCCGGAAGCCGCCCCCGACCTGGGCGCATGGAGCAGTATCTTCATCACCAAGCAGGTGGTGGCGACCCAGCCAGACCTGGGACTTGCTGCGAGGGAAATGGAGGGAGTGAGGATGCGGGAGAAGCCAGGGCGGGGACCCTGGAGCTGGACCCTGGAGTACAGGGGTTCCAGACAGAGAGAGGAGGGAGAAACAGAGGGAGGGGGAGAAGAAAGACACAGCTGGGGAAATCCAGTCAGCCAGGAAACAGGAAGGGAAGGGTATGAAAGGCACAGAGATAAACAGAGGACAGAGGTACTGGGGTAGAGAATGAGAGGCAGAGGGAGGTGAGGAGACAAGACAGAGGCCCTGAGACAGAGGAGGAGGAGGAGGGAGGGTAAGAGCAGGGCAGGGGAGGGAGGAGAGGTGGTGGAGGAGGGCCAGGGCCTGAGCCGTCCAGCCACAGCTGGGACTGGGCCGAGGGCTTCCCAGCAGGCAGGACTTGGCTTGAAACCCAAGGCCAGTCCCCACCTCAGTGCCTTTCTTCCTCTTCTTCTCCCTCATCTTCCTCCTCCCTCGGTTGCTCCCACCCAGCTCCAGCCCCTCCAGACTCCCCTGGGGCTCAGAGGGTGGACAGAGGAGCTGGAGGGCTGCGGGGAGAGGGGTTTGGTAGAGGAAAAACCTTCCCTCTCACACAGTCAGGGACATCCTTTTCTCTGGAGTGAAGAGAGAGAGACAGACCGCGTGGGGGACCATGGGGTCTTCCCCAACTCATCATCTCTCCTTCCAGCACCCCTGAAGACCCTCCCTAGCCCCTCGGCCTCCAGCCTGGCCTGAGGGGTTCTAGAAAGTCACTGCTACTTTCTCCTGGAGGGGTGCTGCCCTCCTCCCCAGCCCCCAGCTCCTACTCACTCATTGAAGCAATGGGCAGCAGTCAGAACCCACTGGGGCTTCAACAAGACACCCCCACACTGGAAGTTGCTATAATGGTACAGGGCCACCTGCCAGGGCCGAGAGTGTCTTTCACACTCTGAGCCTCCAATGATCCGAGACTGGACAGGAGGTGCAGCGCCTGCAAAGGGTCAGCAGAGACCTGGGCTCAGGATCTGACGAGGGAGAAAGGTGCAGAGCCGGGCTGGGGATGTGGGGGTGCCGCCTCAGGTCTCAGGGGGGACCTGGGGGTTGAGGGCTGGTCCTGAGTGAGAGCTGAGATGACCCAGGAGCCTGGGCAGAAGATGCCACCACATCCTCTGGAATGTGGGTCTCCAGTTTGGGCAGATGGGCAGAGACAGAATTTGGGGTTCCCAGAACAAAGGGCAAAGGGCTGAGAGTGGGCCTCTGGGGCTCCTGATGGGTTTGGGGTCCTCCCTGTGCAGTAAGAATGTCATCTCAGGGCAGTGGGGCCATGAACAGGGCTGTGGTCAGGATGGGAAGGACGTGGCCAGGGTCACCGTGGGGTAGGCTGAGGCGTGCTGCTCAGGGAGATGGGGTTCGTGGTCTGAGGGTGTTCTCAGGACAGGCACAGAGGAGCCGAATCAGGCCCGGCCTGATTCAGAGGAGACAGCGGGGAGCGGGAGTTAGAAGCCCATGTTGGGTTGTCTAGGAGGGCAGGCAGGAAGCCCTGCCTGGGTCCCAGAAAACCAGAACTGTGCGGATGGCTGGGGCAGCTCGCAGCTGGGAAGGAGATGGAGCTAGTGGAGGATGAGGGCTGCACTGAAGGAAGGAGGGTCTGAGGTGTGGCCTGGGGGAGACTGGGGTGCTGCATGCAGCATGGGGACAGAAAGAAGGACACTTGCAGACTCCTCCATATGAGAAGGAGAGCTTCTGGTAACTCCCACCAGTTAGTATGGGGAGCAGGGTGGTGTGGGGGATTGAAGGACCTTGGAGACGAGGCGATGTCAGCGTGGTGGGAAAGATACTGGGTGTGCTGAGATTTGGGGAATTGCAGGCTCAGGGATCACAGGAAAATCAAGTGGCGTTGGTGAACTATGCCAGGATTAGGGGGTTCCTTGGAAGCATTAGTGAACCCCTAGGAGAGACAGATGGCCCAGGGGCCTCCCTTTTGCTATTCACTTTGGAGGGGCGAAGGTTCTGGGAAGGAGGACAGTGCAGGCAGGAAGGCAGAGGGCAGGGCCGGGAGGCACTGGTCTAAGATGGGCTGTGGGCTGTGGTCCTGGGTAGATGAGAAAGACTTACAGGAGGGAAGACGGTGGGATGTAGAACCCCAGCCCACTCCCACAGGCCCCCCACGCTCTCACCCAGTCCCCCCCAGAAACAGGATGAGGCACAGAACCAGGAGCAACATGACAGAGCAGGTGGGTCATTAGCTAGGATCTGGGCATCTGTGGAACCTTTAAAAGCCCTCTTTGTCCCCCAGAGCCCCACCCCTGCCTGGTGCTGGCCAGGCCCCGCCCCTCTGTGGAGGCCAGTGCCCTCCCCACCGAGGGGAGGAAGGACCCGTCCGCAGGCCCTGACCTGTGCCTGCCCAGCCTGCAGCGTGGGCCCCTGCTCTGGTCGGTAGAACAATAAAGGCCAGGCAGGGAGGGACATGGAGGGAGAAGAATTTACAGACACCCCTCACACACACAAAGCTCCAAGTAAGGATCCACACCCCAAGACCCCTGCCTCACCGGCGGTCAGGGCGCTCGTTTCCTTCGTCCCGTGGGGTTGAGATGGATCCATGCATCACCTGGCCTCACACGGGACTCGTGTGAGCAGCTGTAGTGAAGCCCTCCACAGCCCTGCCTTGAAGGCAGGGAATGACCGTTCCTGCCTGTAGACCCAGCACCATGCTCTCAGCTCCGCAGGGCTCACAGAGCCTGGCCTGCTCGGCACACCGCATCACGCCATACCACAGAACTCAGGACGCCAGCCAGCTTCCATCCATGGCTCCCGAGCCTAGCACTCGGTGTCCTCGAGGCCCAGCACACCCACGTGTACACACATTCACACACCCACATGTGCATTGCCTGGACACAACAGCACATGTTACATGCTCATAGCAAGCCCCCATCTCCCTTCTGCCATCATAGAGAAGTGGGCTTGGAACCAGTGAAGCCAAGGACACAGATGGGGTGGACAAGGCACGTTAAGAAGAGTTGTCCTGGAGGGAAAGGTGGATCGCATGTGTTGTCTGGAGAGAGGCCTCTCAAGCGTCTCTATGACCTCAAAGCAACAATAACAACCACAACAAATAATGTTTGCTGTGGACTCTCAAGCAGACTTGGCAAGTAGTCTTGCAAATGGTGTGCCTACGAGAACAGCTGGGTTTAAAGTTCTGCATGGTAAACACATTGTGTCCCTTGTAACGGACACAATGTTTGATGTCCAGGGTGATGGCAGGAAACATTCCTTCAGCTCTGACTTGTTTGTGCTTCAGATAAGATGCTATCTCCCAGGAGGAGAAGTACTCGGCCTGCTTCTCCTGCTCCTTCCCTTGTAAGATGACGGATTGTGGATCCCAGGTGGCTTGCCACTGGGCCAAGCCATTGTGTGTGCAGAGCCTTCGGGGACCATTTCCATCTCCTGCCAGACCCGGGCTGATAGGGTCAGGAATGCCATGAGTGACAAAGAACCAACTCCATGTCTCATTGGCTTCTGATGTTGTTCTTTTCTCACTTGATTAACTTTTATCCTTCTCGTTATCATTTTTTTACGTCTACTAACATTGTGTTTGTTCTTTCTGTAAAACCTTAAGGTTCATCAGTAGGTTACTTATTTGTGATCACTCTGATTTTTTTCATGTAGGCAGTAGCTCTAAACTGTACTCTCAGAGCTGTCTCTTGTCTAGCCCGAAGATTCTACTAAGCTACGTATTCGTTCATGATTGACTCTGGAATTTTTTACATCACTTCCCGTATTTCTTCAATAATCTACTGTTAGATTTTTTTTTTCAACTATCAACTTCTATTTTAATCAAAAAAAGTGTCTCAATTTTTTTTCCAGCCTTGGGCTTGAGCTCAGGACCTGAACACTGTGCTTGAACTTTCTCAAGGCTAGAGCTCTACCACTTGAGCCTCAGCACCACTTCTGGCTTTTTTCTATAAATGTAGTACCAAGGAATTGAACCCCGGTCTTCATGCATGCTAGGCAAGCACTCTACCACTAGGCCAAACTACTGGCCCAAATGTCTCAATTTTAATCTTTCTTTCTTTCTTTCTTTCTTTCGTTCTTTCTTGCTTTCTTCCTTTGTGGGTCATGGTGCTTGAACTCTGAGCTCTTCAGCTCAACGCTGCTGCCCTACCCCTTGAGCCACAGCGCCACTTCCCATTTTCTGGAGGTTAATTAGAGATAAGAGTCTCACAGAAAGTGCCTGGCTGGCTCTCGATCCTCACATCTCAGTCTCCTGAGCAGCTAGGATTACAGGTGTGAGCCACTGAGCCCAGCTTAATCTTTCATATATACAATTTTATTGTTGTTATAAAGATATTGTATTGAGGAGTTACCACCATTCAGTCAGGTAATCAGTACACTGGTTTTTGGACAAGGTCTCCCACATTTTCTGTTTTCCCCAGTCTCCCCCTCCCATCCCTGCCCATACGTTACATATGTCATTTTTTACTTCATGTCTACCGAACAACATGATTGCATTTGATCAACCTTCCCCCCCCAAGAATTTTCTAAAATGTGCTGCTCAGTGTTCACATATGTATGTAGTTCCTGTGACTTCTTGTTATTGATTTCCGGTTTCATTCTGACCCATCAAAAGACACAGGAAATTGCACATTTTTGCATCATAATCTAAAATTGAATTGTTTCAGAGAAGGTCTGTAGGCTGCTGAGGAAAAAAAAAAAAGATGCACCCTACAGTTGTTGGCTAGAATATTCTGTATTTTGTTAAGTCCTTTATGATGCATATTTTGTTTATTTCTTGCCAGTTCTAGAGCTTGAACTCAGGGCCTGGGCTCTGTCCCTTCAGCTTTTTTTGCTCAAGGCTAGCACTCTACCGCTTGAGCCACAGCACCATTTCTGGCTTTTTCTGTGTATGTAGTACCAAGGAATCGATTCTTCGTGCATGGTAGGTAAGCACTCTACCATTAGGCCACACTCCCAGCCCTTTATGGTACAGTTTGATGGTGAAGCTTCTTGGATTTTTTTTTTTTCTGGACAGTCTAGCTGTTGATGGAAGTGGGTTCTTGAAGTTGCCTGCTATTCTTGCCTTGCATCTGGACTTATCTGTTCTTCGACATCAAATTGAGGACAGCCACTGCTCAGTGCTTATGTGTTTATAATTGTTATGTATTATTTTTCTCCTCCTCTTCCTCCTTCTCCTTGACTCTTCTTTTCTGAGCCTCTCACACAACTTGCTAAGCTTGTCTTAAACACATAGCTCTTGCCTGCCCTTGCCTCTTGAGAGTCAGGACTATAGGCATACACCCACCAACAACGCCGTATCATTTTCATGGTTTATCTTTACTGAAAGATATACTATTACTCTTTATATCTTTGAATACTCTTTAAATATATCTTTTGATTGGCTTTAAATCTAGTTTGTCAGACAAGAATGTTTGTTTCTGGTTTCTACTGGCTCCTTATCTTGCTTTCTATCTCTTACTTCCAGTCTCTCTGTGGGAGGGACTGTGTTTCTTTTTTTTTTTTTTGCCAGTCCTGGGCTTGAGCTCAGGGCCTGAGCACTGTCCTTGGACTTTCTCAAGGTTAGAGCTCTACCACTTGAGCCTCAGCACCACTTCTGGCTTTTTTCTATGTATGTGGTACCGAGGAATTGAACCCGGGTCTTCGTACATGCTAGGCAAGCACTTTAACCACTAGGCCAAACTCCCGGCCCGGGAGGTGTTTCTTATAGGCAGTAAGCAATTAAATCTTTTTTGTTTGTTTGTTGTTTGTTTAAAATCCAGTCCATTTGTGTCTTTTCACCAGACCGGTAAAGGCCATTTACAGTTAAGGTTTTTGTTAGGAGGTATCTGGTAATGCCTATAATTTGGTTGATTTTTCCCCTAGTTTATTGGAGCATTGCTTGGTGGTTGTTGTTGGTTTTTTTTCTTCCTATTCACCTTAGAAATGTTCTGTTTTATCGACTCAAATAGGCTTAACTCTTTCCTAATTGCCATTTGTTCATTTATTCCTCTCTTCAGATTTGTTCTTTCCTGAACTTTCAAGTTTGTGACCGCTATCCCTACTTGATGGGCCTTAGATCACTGGAAGAAGAGAAGGCAAACAGAAGTAACAAAAACAATTTAATATAGTAATTTAAAAAAAAAAAGTAAACATCACCAGGCCCAGTGGCTCACGCCTGTAATCCTAGCTACTCAGGAGGCTGAGATCTGAGGATCAAGATTCAGAACCAGCGCAGGCATAAAAGGACCTGAGACTCTTATCTCCCATTAACCTCTAGAACACTAGAAAATGGGAAGTGGGGCTTGGCTCAAGGGTAGGGTGGTAGCCTTGAGCTGAAGAGCTCAGGGACAACGCCCAGGCTGAGTTCAAGCCCCATGATGAACAAAAAAAAAAAAAAAAAAAGTGAACATCAGCTACATCCCCAAATCAGCTAGAAAAAAAAAAAGAAAATAGAATAATTACAAACCAGAACTTCAAAACCAGATGAAAGCAGAGCTGAGGCTGGGCCTGTTCACCATCAGCTCCCCTCCAGCATGGCTCACACTCACTGTCCAAGTAGATCTGTGTCTGTGGATCCAAACCCATGCCACGACCCGTTTCCTGCATCCACATGGATTCTCCAGTGGTTGTCTGCTCAGTCAGTGGAAGGAGGAGGCCGGATGCTTTATGTAAGACTCACGGAGATACAGGGAAAGAGCGTCTTCCATCCTCCTATTCCTAAGGTGTCTGTGTGGTTCAGCATCTCCATCTCATTCACTAACTGCTGTTTCATATCCTGCAATGCCTCTCTTTCTTCATTCACCCTCACCTCTGAATGCCATGGGAAGACAGGAACAATTCAGGGGGATTCTGTACAGACAGTAGTTGGCTCCATGAGGAGGCATGGGAGATAAGCAGACCTCCATCTTACACGGAAAGGAGGCTGTCAGCCCTGCCCAGTATCTCTCCAAGTGGAAGACAGTATCTTTTTTTCCTGAACACAAACAAGTTGTGCCTGTAGGAACATACTATGCCATCCTAACGGACATTAAACATGATGTTATTATAAGGGACACACTGTGTTTACTGTCCAGAACTTCAAACACAGCTGTTCTAGGAAGCACACTAGCTGCCAAACCTTCTCGATAGCCCATAATGGCTATGGAGAATGGCAGCGGCGGCTGCTCTGAAGCCATGCAGAAGTATGAGAGGCCGGGGGGACCTTCGTCCTAGAACTGGGCAGCATGTGTGTTCCATCTTTCTCTATAGTTCTTCCTTAATTCCCCGCATCCCTCTGCTCTGTGTCCTTCAGCCTCCTCCAGACTCTAGGCCCCGCTCCCTTTAGTGAGGACATTATAAACTCCATCTGCATCCATACCTCTCCAAGAAGTGATGGACCAAAGTCCAAAAGTTAGGGACTGTTCTCTTGGGACCAGCCTTGAACCATGAGCCTCTGGATCTCAGCCTCCCATGAGGCCCTTCCCTTGACTCTAATTTGTAATACCTTGCTTATGGATGTTTATAGTTTGCTTCTGTATGTGGAAGGCGTGGGTTAGTATTGGGTTAGACTAGGTGAGGTTAGGTTAGATGAGTTGGATTAAGTCAGGTTGGATTGGGTTACATGGGATTAGGCTAAATTGGGTAACGTCGGGTTACGTTGCATTAGGTTGGTTGGATTGTGTTAGGTAGGTTAGGTTGCATATATTGTGTTAGTTGGGCTGGGTTAGGGTGAGGTGGGTTCAGTTGGGTTAAATTGGGTTGGGTTAAGTTGGGCCAGGTTAGATTGGGTTAGGTTAAGTTGAGTTCGATTGGATTAATTTGGTTGGGTTGGGCTAAGTTGAGTTGGGCTGCACTGCGTTAGGTAAGGTTAAGTTCAGTTGGACTGGATTTATTGGGTTGGTTAGGTTAGGTTAAGTTGGGTTGGGGGTTGGTAAACTTGGCTTGAGCTGAAGTTGTGTTGGCATTGGGTTGGATGGGGTGAACTGAGCTTTATGCAGTTGAGCAGGGGCACTGTGATGACTGAGGAGGGTTGGGTTGATTGGTGTGCGGTTGGTTGGGTTGGGTTGGACTAGGCTGGGGTTGAGTTGTGGATGGGGACAGTAGAGGAAAGGGGACCCAGGGCCCAGGAGTGCTTCCCTCAGGCTGAGACTCGTCTCTCCACACACTGTCAATCACCATAGAGAGCTACAGCTGAGACCCCGCTCAGGAAGATTCCACCCTCTTACTCCAGTGCTCCTGGCCTCCACTTGAGAGATTCTGCGCACACTCTGGTCTTGTTCATCATCCTAAATAATTCTGAAGAAGACGCAGTTGAGCCCATGGTCTAGCTTTGTAGACACAACCGGAATGACCCACTTGTTGGGAACTTAGGACAGCATATTTCAAGATGGGGTGAACAGATAGAGACCTCATTGTGATTCTGAGGGAGGAAGAGATCCGGGTATCTCAAGGCTTCAGTTCAAGTACTTGAGGGAACAAAGGTGCTTTGTCCCCTGCATCTCCCTTCACAGTCTCTGTCTCCGGGAGCAATTGCCCTGTCCCCACTGGGGCTTCACCTCTGGGAAAGTCTCCAGTGCCCTGGAGACACCAGGTGTGCCTTTTTTTATGCCCTTCTTGACATTGACGCCCGAGGGGGTGTCCTCACCCAGAACCATGGGCAGAGCCTTGGCCAGCTTCTGTGTGGTCAGGGCAGCAGAGGAGGGGCCCGGGAGGGGTTGAAAGCTTTTAAAAAGTCTCCCCAGCTCTCAGCTCAGCACCTGCTCTCTGTGGAAACCGCCACAACCATGTGGGTTCTGGTGCTGGGCTGGGCTCTGTCCCTGGGAAGGTCAGGTAAGCAGGAGGGAGAGGAGGCGGCGGGAGGGGAAGGCTCCCTGCAGCCTCGCTGCTCAGCCCTTCCAGAAGTCTACCCCTCTCCTGCCCTCCTCCCCAGCCTCCTTCTCCAGCCCCCCAGGAGGCATCGGGCTTTTCCCTCACGCTCAGGCTCACCCAGAAATTCTCCCCTAGTCTCTCCATGGGCTGGAACCTTCTCAGACCTCATTGCCTCACCAGGCCCCAGCTCTCTTCCCACTTGCAATGGAACTTTCTCCTCTCCTTGGAGGACCTGGGCCTATGGCTTCTGAGGGGAGCCAGGGGAACTGAGGCATTCCCATGGTGACATCTGCCTTCCTGCTCAGCCCTCAACCCTATCCTGAGCTTGGAGTCCATTTAGAACCTTAAAATCCCACCTGTGACCCCAGGCAAATCCTGCCTGCCCCACCACAAGCCCTCCCCACTGAGGTCCACCAGACCCACTACCGTCCCGTCCCCTCTTCCCAGCAGCCCTTGCTCCATCTCCTGACCTCAGGCCCCAGCACAGGCCCCTCTCCCTGACTCCCTGGTCGGTTTCCTGCCCACAGGCGCCACCCCCTCCATTCAGCCCAGGATCGTCAGAGGCTGGGATTGCCTGAAACACTCACAGCCGTGGCAGGTGGTTCTAGTCCACTCTGGCAAGATCACGTGTGGGGGCGTCCTGGTGAACCCCCAGTGGGTACTCACAGCTGCCCACTGCATCCAAGAGTGAGTGGGACCCTGGAAAGGAGGCTTGTGCACCTCAGGAGAGCAAACAGCTGGCTTTGCCCCTGGATAGCCCCTGGCACCTGAGGGAGAGGACGGCTGAGCCCTGGGCCCTAGGAGAGACAGAGACAGCAGCCTGGGCCTCTCTGTGCCTCTCCCCCTTGCTGCCTCTCCAGGTCCCTTGGTGTCTGGCTCCACGTGTGTCTCTCTACCACAGTGCTTCAGTCTATCTCTTCCCTTCTCCATCTCAGTATCTCCCACCTCTCTATCTGTGTCCAGGTCTCTTAGCTGTGCGTGGATGTGTGGCTTCCTGCATCCAGCTCCCCTCTAGGCCTCTGCTCATCTATCTTCTCCATCTCCACCGGCCAGATGCCTAGGATGGGACCAAGAGGGACCCCAGAGAAAAGAATGTCCCCAGGGGAGTCCAGCGGGAGACAGAATGACAGGAGCAGGGCACTGGAAGAGGGAACCCTAGCTTAGACTTCAGACCAAGCCCTGCATGCTGGAAAGTTCTCAGTCCAGTCCCAGCTTCAGCTGGGCAGCTCAGGGCCTGCCCCACCCCCCCGCCCCACCCCCTCCCCCTCTCTTCCCTCCCTCCCTTGCCCTGCTCTTCCCTTCCCTTCCCCTACTGTGTCTCTCACACCCTCCACCTTGTCTCCTCAACCCCCTCCTTCCTGCTTCTTACTCCCCCACCTCCCCTTACCCTGGACCCTGCACCTCTGTTTGTCTCTCTGTGCCTTTCATACTCTCCTTCCTGTTACACACCCCCCTCCTGCTGACTCGATTTCCCCAGAGGCATCCTTCCCCCGCCCCCCCCATTTCTCACTCACTGGCTCTCTGTCTTTGGGACCCCCCCACACCCTTGCTGGGGTCCGGTTCTCACCCCCCCTCCATTTCCCTCAGCAACTACACCGCCTGGCTGGGTGGCACCAACCTGCTTGACATTGCAGAAAAGGGTCAGTTCATCCCGGTCAACGCCAGCTTCCCGCACCCGCAGTACAACATGAGTCTGCTGGCCGACCCGGGTCCTGAAGGTAGCAGGGACCACAGCCACGACCTGATGCTGCTCCGCCTGCAGCACCCCGCCAGGCTGGACCGCGGGGTGCGCTTCCTGGAACTGCCACTCTTCCGGCCGGCAGAGGGGACCACGTGCAGCACCTCGGGCTGGGGCAGCGTCCAGCAAGGCCCAGGCACATGTAAGCGCCACCTAGACCCACACATGGGGGGAGGGGAGGGGGGCTGAGCAATAGAACCGGGAACCCACAGCCCTCCTCCTCCCCACCCTGCAGATGTGCAGACGTACAAACTGCAGTGCGTCCAGCTGGAGCTCCTCAGTAACGAGTGGTGCGCCAGCGTCTACAGCGGGATGGTGACAGACGCCATGGTCTGCGCAGGGGGCTTCGGAAGGCAGAGCAGAGGCCCCTGCCCGGTAGGCCGCTGCCCTCTGGCTGGACGCTGCTGGGCACCGCAGGGCGAGGCTCAGAGAACCTGACCTCTTCTCAGCTTTGCCCCGCGTGTCCCCAGCACCCTTCCAGACCCCTGGGCACACCTCACTGCCCTGCCCGTCCATCCAGCATGCTGCCAGGACAGGCCACGCGCCCGGCGCAGTCCCAGGTCCTGGGCAGATGGCAGAGATGGCTTTTCACATAGGAGGATCTGTTCCAGGGGCACAGAGAGACACAGGGGGCTCACTGCAGACATGGGGGGTTGGGGGTGACAGTTATGGGGCAAGGGAGGTGAGAGGAGCCCACAGCAGACTCGGTAAGCACTGGCTGAAGGAAGCACAGGGAACTGTAGGGCCGGGTGCCCAGGGCAGAGGACCAGAAGGCCAGGGGAGGTCGGGGGCCACACGGCTGGGGCAGGGACAGAGCACAGAAGACACAGAGCGGGGCAGAAGGGCCTTTTCCCCCGGTGAGTGGTGGGGCAGAGGCAGGGCAGGGCCCGCCAGGCCCCCTCTGGTGGTGGTGTGAGGACCAGACTGCAGGGGCAGGGGCTGGAGGGAGGGTGGCAGGGCTGACCAGTCTCCGGCATCCCTGGTGGAGCTGGTGGTTTTTGTGTGTTTGTTTGTTCATTTGGGGTTTATTTCTGGTCTGTCGTGGGGCTTGAACTCCGCGTCCTGGGTGCTGTCCGAGCCCTTTCTTGCTCAAGGCGAGCGCTCTACCACGTGAGCCCCAGCACCACTTCCGGTTTTCTGGTGGTTAGACTTTGCTGCTGGGCTGGCTTTGAACTGCCATGCTCAGGTTTCAGCCCCTTGAGTGGCTAGGATTTCAGGCGTGAGCCACCCAAGCCCAGCTAGGAGCTGGGTTTTGACTTGTCTCAGTGACCAGGACCTTCTGCCAGAACCCCATCCTCTTCCTCTGGAGGCCATGTCTGACAGCTGGGCTCCCAACCCAACTCTCTCTCTCTCTCTCTCTCTCTCTCTCTCTCTCTCCCCATCCCCCACACAGGGTGACTCTGGGGGACCATTGGTCTGCAATGGCGTGCTCCAAGGGGTGGCATCCTGGGGCCTCTCCAGGTGTGGCGTCTTCGGCTATCCGAGCATCTTCACCCGGGTGCACTTCTATGTGAAATGGATCATGGACACCATGGCAGCCAATCCCTGAGTGCCCACCTTGCCCGCTCCACCATTAAAACAGAACGCTAGCAAGTCTGGTGTCCTCTGGTCTGTGGCTGCATCCTGGCCCTGGGGCTTGAACTCAGGGCCTGCACGCTGTCCCTGAGCTGTTTTTTGCTGCAGGAGGGTTGAGTGGCAGCTGGATGCTCTGCCAGGGATGGACCCCCAAAGCTAAGGAATGTGACCACAAATCCTGAGGCGGTGTCCCAGGAGGGGAGAAGAAGGACAAAGAGAAGGAGGGAGGAGAGAGAGAGAGAGAGAGAGAGAGAGAGAGAGAGAGAGAGAGAGAGAGAGAGAGAGAGAGAGAGGGAGAAGGGAGGAGAGTGGAGGGAGGGAGGGAAACATCTTAGCTTGGGCTGATGTGGGGGGGAAACAAGAACAAAAAAAAGGAGACTGAAGAGAGAGGAGAGAGCAGGGACTCTGCAAGACTGGGAGAGAGAGGACCTGAATTCCAGGCAACACAAAAGGGCAGAAAAGCATCTGTTCTCTGGGAAGAGTTGTGGCCCTGCATCTGGAGCCAGGGGTCTGCTTGTGGGGTCCCTGGTCTGCATTCCCTCACAGGACACCCTAAGAAGGGACAGTGGTCATTTCTCCAGGAGGAATCTGAGTGGACATTTGCTGCCCCTAATCCCACACTGGGTCGACCTGAGTCCCTCTAACCATAGAAGATGAGGCGGGACACAGCCCCACCCAGAACAACTTAACTCAGCCTGTGTGTCCCAGCCTGGCCCCGGCCCCCCTCCCCCGCAGCCCCCTCCTCTCACTATCCCTTCCTCTCCACCACTCTGGGCTCCCCCCGTGAATTTAGCACACATGGTCTCCACTGCTCTGTGCCTGGACCAGAGAACAGTAGGCAGGGGACTGTGTCGAGCCCTCAGATTTTACTAGAGAGGAAATAATAAGGTTTTATTATGAGAAAACAGATAGCTTTGAGGGACTAGGTCCTGGCTGTGAGAGGGCAAGAATCAGAGGATGCCGAATGCTTGGGAAGAACACATGGAAAGATGTGAGATTTGCATCTTGGTCCAGTGGGGCGTGGGGCCAGGGCATCACAGAGCCCATGGCTCTGGCAACTCAGAGGACAGTGGGTGTTATGGGTATAAAATTTACTTGGAGTTTAGACACATGAGAATTGTTTCCAGAGTCACCTGATCTCTTACCTCCATCTAAATGGAGGGTCCCTGAGCCACAGGCCCTGTCCAGCTGTATCCTCAGAATAAGATGTGCCAGGTTCTCCTCCTCCCTTGGCACAGCTCTTGGTGGAAGGTGGCCAGGTCTCACGGCACAGGCAGGCCACTGGCCAGCCTCCAGGTGCCAGCCAGGCAGGGGCAGGGTCCTGGGGCAGGGAAAGGCTTATAAGTCTCCTCTGGGAAGTTACTCTGCTCAGAACTCACCTCCTGCCAGACACCTCTGGTTACCATGTGGTTGCTGACTCTGCGTGTCGTTCTATCCTGGGGGGAGACTGGTGAGACAAGGGGTACGAAGGAGGGGGGCCTGGCTCTCACTTTGCCCTCACCCCCTAATTCTTTCCTCCCCCCTCCACCCTAGCCTTGCCCCTCCAACCCACCACCCACCCCAGACCAGGTGCCAGGCTTGTTTCAGTATCTCACAGTCGCCCATATCGACAAACCCTTCCCAGCCCCGAGTCCCACACCATTCCCTCCCAGGAACTCCAGAACTTTCTTTTCTACCAGTGACTTCATTAAAAGGGGCTGGTTGGGAGACATCCTTGTCCATGTGGGGTTCAAACCCTTCCCAGCCCAGGTGCTGATGGTTCAGGCCTGCCATCCAAGCTACTCAGGAGGCTGAGATCTAAGGATCAGGGTTCCAACCAGCCTGGGCAGGAAAGTCCATGAGACCCTCATCTCCAATTAACTAGCAAAAAGTTGGAAACAACCGGGCACAGTGGCTCACGCCTGTCATCCTAGCTACTCAGGAGGCTGAGGTCTGAGGATCAAGGTTCAAAGCCAGCCTGGACACAAAAGGACCTGAGACTTTTATCTCCAATTAACCTTTAGAAGTGGGGCTTGGCTCAAGGGTAGGGTGGTAGCCTTGAGCTGAAGAGCTCAGGGATAACACCCAGGCCCAGGGGGTAGAGCAGTAGCCTTGAGCTCAGAGACAGGGCCCAGGCCGAGTTCAAGCTTCATGACCCACAAAAAAAAAAAAGTTGGAAACAGAACCAGAGTTCAAGAGGGTAGAGCACCAGCCCTGAGCCAAAATCCTACAGGATCATGCCCGGGCCCCAATACTGGCACCAAAAGTAAAACAAAATCATCCCCAAATCTCCCTTAATCCTGCCTTAATTCTGCTGACCTTTCCCATGCCTGTGAGATTCTTAATTAACACTGGCATAGAACTCAGCGCCTGGCTTCCGGTCCCGTCCTTTGGAAAACCTGCATCTTCTGAAAACCAGTAAGAGCCACAAAATCACCCCCCACCAGCGCTCCCCGCAGCTCGTCACAAGACCCTTTGCCCCAGGTTCTTCACTAACTGCCAGCCTGTGATCCCAGCACCCAATAAACTGAGGCAGGAGAATCACGAGTTCAAAACCAACCTGGATCTTATAGCCTGACCCCATCTCAAACAAAAACAAAACTCCTGCACAGCATCCCCTGTCTGTGTCCTTGTGCTCACATCCTTCCCCCCACCCCAAGAAAGCCCTTCTCTCCTACCAATGAGCTTCACGGAGTGTATATCTTTAGTTTCTAGATCTCTCTGCCTCTCAGGACATACAACTTCCCATGCCAATCCCCAAATCTCCCAAATGACCCAAACCCAGGCCCAATTCCAACACCAGGTGCTGTCTTGGTGTCTCCCAGCTCAAAATATAAAGTCTCATCAGAACAGCCATGAACCCACAAACCCAGACAGCCATCCAAATTCTGGGTCCTTTCCAGCATCCCTTGACCACACCCCAGGAATTACCACGTGGGCCCCTCATTCCTGTATCCCTCCAAACCCACAGCTCTTCTCCTGGTCCAGTCCCACAGTCCCATAGCCAACCCTGCCAACCCCAGACCCCCTTCTGCAGGCGCTGTGCCCTTCATCCAGCCGCGGGTCATAGGAGGCTGGGAGTGTCAGAGGCATTCTCAGCCCTGGCAAGTGGCTGTGTCTCACCATGGCGTGGCAGTGTGTGGAGGGGTCCTGGTGCATCCCCAGTGGGTGCTCACAGCTGCCCACTGCATCAAAGAGTGAGTAGATGGCTGGATGCATGGCTCCATGGTACAGCACACCCCAGGAGTCCCCCCAAAAATGACTAGGGGGGCCAGGAGTTTGGCCTAGTGGTCTGTGTCTTTTTTTTCCCTCCAGTCCTGAGGACTGAACTCAGGATCTGAGCACTGTCCTTGGGCTTTTTCCTCGAAGTACTCTGCCACTTGAGCACAGCACCACTTCTGGACTTTTTCTACGTATGTGGTACTGAGGAATCAAACCCGGGTCTTCGTGCATGCTAGGCAAGCACTCTACCACTAGGCCAAACTCCCAGCCCCTGTGTCCTTTTTGGTCTCCATCTCCCCATCTCTGCCATCTCTGGATGTCTGTGTCTCTTCTTGAGCTCTGTATCTCTCTTGGCCATCTCTGGATCCTCTCTCTTTTCTCTGTCTGTCTCTGTCTTTCTGTCTCCTCATTTCTCTTCCATATCTTCTGACTGCACTCCCGGCATGGACCCTGGGAAGCCCCTGAGGAAAGGAAAGGATGGCCAGTAATGGTGTGAGGGGGACAGTTCCCCTCTGCTCCCCCATCACATGTCCACCCTGGAGAGTCCCAGGGGAGTCTGGAGAGGCTGGAGCTGGGTGAGAGCAACTGAGGGAGGAAGAACGGGGAGGAGGAGGAGGAGGAGGAGGAGGAGCAGGAGGAGGAGGAGGAGGAGGAGAAAGAGGAGGAGGAGGAGGAGAAAGAGGAGGAGGAAGAGGAGAAAGAGCAGGAGGAAGAGGAGAAAGAGGAGGAGGAAGAGGAGAAAGAGGAGGAAGAGGAGAAAAAGGAGGAGGAAGAGCAGGAGGAGGAGGGAGAGAAGGAGGAGGAGGGAGAGAAGGAGGAGGAGGGGGAGGAGGAAGAGGAGGAGGGAGAAGAGGAGGAGGAGGAGGAGGAGGAGGAGGAGGAGGGAGGAGGGGATAGCAGGCACAGGAGGAAAGGACTGGCCTTGGGCTTCAGGCCAAGCCCTGTGTGCTGGGAAGCCCTCAGCCCAGTCCCAGCTGTGTCTGGGCAGCTCAGACCCTGGCCCTCCTCCCCACACCCCTTCCCTCCCTCCCTTGCCCTGCTCTTCCCTTCCCTTCTCCTCCTCTTTCTCTCATGGCCCCTGCCTTGTCTCCTTCTCACCCGCCTCTTTCCCCTCCCTGGCTTCCCACTGCCCCCCCTCAGCCTCTCACTGCCCCCCACCTTTGTCCTCTATCTGTGTGCATGTGCCTTTCACACCCTCCCCATTCGGCTCCCCCCTGGCTGACAGAGGTCCTTCCTCTCTCCCTGTCCCTCCCTGCGAGCCCCCTGGCACCACTGCCCCATCTCCCCACGCTTCCCTTCCCAGCCCTTTCCTCTCCCCTTCTCCCCCTCCCAGCCACAGCCAGGTCTGGCTGGGGCGCCACAGCCTGTCTGAGGATGAAGGCTCGGCTCAGTATGTCCCAGTCAGACACAGTTTTCCACACCCACTGTACGACACGAGCCTGCTGCCGGGCTCCGACGGCAGCCACGACCTGATGCTGCTGCGCCTGTCAGCGCCGGCCAACCTCACCCACGCCGTCCAGGTCCTGGGCCTGCCCACCCAGGAGCCCGCGCTGGGGAGCACCTGCGTCGCCTCCGGCTGGGGCAGCGTCCATCCCGAAAAGCGTACGCCTGCCCCAGAGCCCCGACTCCGCCGCCGCCCAGACCGCGGCCCAGGGGTGCCAGGAAGGCAGAGGAGCGCGGGGCGGTGGCGAGAGGCGGGGCCTCGGAGGAGCGGAGGCCTCGGAGTGGGCGTGGCGCGCGGCAGGGGGCCTGCGCGGAGAGGGGCGGGGCTTGGCGTCGGGGCGGGGCCGGGAGGGAACAAGGCTGGTGGTGAGGGGCGGGGCTAGCGGGTGGGCGTGGCTCGTGGGTGGGGCCGTTGATGGGGCGGGGCTTGTGGGAGCGGCGGGGGTTGAGGGGGAGCTCACGGTGAGAGGCGGGGCTGGTGGGGAGGGCGGGACCGAGGGGTCGCTGGGTGGGGCCTGCTGCGGTGGGCGGGGCCGGAAGTGAGAGGCGGGCCAGTGAGGGGCCGTGGCTCCCAGGAGTCCACCCTGCAGCCATCTTTCTCCCGGGCCCTCAGTCATGTTCCCCAAGACCCTGCAGTGCGTAGACCTCCGCCTCATGTCCAACGACCTGTGTGGAGGGGTCTATTCCAAGAAGGTGACCGAGTTCATGCTGTGTGCTGGGCGCTGGAAAGGCGGCAAGGACACCTGTAAGGTGAGCCAGACCCCTTCCCCCAGCCGGCCCATGACTGAGGGGAACAGAGTGAGGGGACCCTGAAGCCAACCGGCCACCTTGGAGTAGATGCTTTCCAGGCGTCCTCACCCCTTCCCCACCAAGTCCCCTCCCACACGTCCCTCCCTCCAGCCACCCTCTGACTCCTTCTGGCACTGAGCTCTGGAGACACTCCTGCCTCCTCATGCCCGGGAGATCTGCTAGATCTGACACACGGGGTTGGGGGAGGGCAGATACTGGGGCTCACTTCCTCACTCTGTCTCTGTCCCTTTGACCCTCAGGGTGACTCAGGGGGCCCTCTCATCTGCAATGGCATGCTTCAAGGCCTCACATCGTGGGGTGGCGACCCCTGTGCCTTGCCCAGACAGCCTGCCCTGTACACCAAGCTGATGCCCTACCGCAAGTGGATCGAGGACATCATGATAGCCAACCCTTGAGGGACCTTGCTGGGCCACCCCCTAGGAAAATGGAGCCTATATCAAGTTTTGTCATCACCCCACGCTTCTAGACTTCCAGGCACCTGGAAGGCTCAAAACTCAGTGAGTCAAAAGCTGAGGATTCTGGACGCTGGTGGCTCACACCTATAATCCTAGCTACCCAGGAGGCTGATATCTGAGGATTGAAGCCAGCCTGGGTAGGAAAGTCCATGAGATTCTCATCTCCAATTAATCACCAAAATGCCGCAGGTGGAAGTGTGGCTCAAGTGGTAGGTACAACCCCAGTGCAGCCATGTAGAGATGTCCTAACTGGTCTTTTTTTGCTTTGGGTTAGTTCAGTACATCATGCTCCCACCAAGATCCACAGGACCTGCTATCCCTGCCCAAGGCCTAGCCTTCCTTCAGGGTCCATGGACTGCAGACTCTAGCCTTCCTCCCTGAGACCCAGGCACCCAGGCTCAGCTTTGTTCCTCAGATGGCCAAACAAGCATACTTTGGTGCCATCTTGTGGTAGGATCCCTCTAGGACATCCGAAAGGCAGATTTTTCTGCTGCTTTGCTCCTTCTCCCAGCGCAGCCTAAGGGCTACAGTCGAAAAAAAGTGAAACTCAATACACCGCCATCTATCTTTGTCTCTACCTGCACCTGTGTACCCATTTGTAAACTAGGGTTTGTTTTGTTAACTGTTTTGTTGGTACTTGGATTTGAAATCAAAGCCCAGCACTTGCTAGGCAGGTGCTCTATCGCTTGAGTCATACCACCTGACAAAACATGAAGTCTTGATAAAGCAATTGGGGAAATTCAGAAAAGGCACCACATCTGAGTGATGCAGAAATGAGGGCTCTTGTGACGCTCCATCTTCTGCCTGAGAAAGGTGATGTTCTGCCTAGTTTCTGTGCCTGGAACCAGAACTGGAATCATAGCTCAATGTTGAGAGGACTAGCGCGGAGCTCACTAAACTTATGCCTCAAAACACACTACAAGCTAGGTTCAGTACTGGTACACACACATACGCACGCACACACACACACTCCCGAAGTGCCAGAATGTCTTAGAACCTACACTTCTCAAATCTCCAAGTGTGATCCTCTAAAAATACAGAGATCCTGTTGTTCTTGTCCCAGTCAGAAAGGTGTTTTCCAGAAAGACAATGACTTTACAGACCCAGGGTGGGGTAGGCTTATGACAGTCTCCATCCTTTGCTGGATGGCCTGAGGACAGTCCCTCCCGTGCTCGGACCCTCTCATTAGTTAGACATCTAGACAATTGCTTCAAGTTCCTCTGGGGTTCTGAGACTCCAGAAGCCAAACTTAAATACCTGAGGCCTTGGGTCATCTGAATGATGATCTTCAGGCTCCAGATTTCAAGCTCCAGAACCCAGAATCCAGGTTGTAGGATCCATACCAGAGACCTGAGCCTAAACGCACACTCTACAGTCAAGATCCCAGCAAGCTCAGAAGCCTGGACATCAGGCCTGTTCTCTGCTCCGGCCTTTTAAATGTGCAAGGCAGACTTGAAACTCCAGATGTCACACTCCAAACCTGAGTCTAGATGTAGATGCCAGAACCCACATGCCAAAATTCAAAATCCAAAATCTATCTGGGTCCCAGTGGCCTACATCTGTAATCTAGCTTCTCAGAAGGCTTGAGATCTGAAGACAGTAGTGGGTCATAGCCTAGGCAGGAAAGTTCCTGGGACTCTTATCTCCAACTAACCAGCAAAATTAAAAAGTCAGAAGTGGAGCTGTGGCTCAAATGGTAAAGCCTCAAGCAGTCTTGAACAACAAATCTAAGGGACAGCATCCAAGGCCTAAGTTTAAGCCCCAGTACATACATTCACACTTACACACACAATCCAAAATCTAGTGTTTGTAGTACAGACCTGCAAAATGCAAAAGTTCTGACCTCAAATGCCCAATTCCACACACCAGCCCTTGGTGTTTTGTTTTGTTTTGGCAGGACTGAAGATTTGCAAAGCAAACCTGCTTTTAGTGATTTTGTTTTTTGGGAGGATAGTTTGTTGTTGTTGTTGCAGTCATGAGGCTTGAACTCAGGGCCTGGGCATTCAAAACTAGCATTCTACCACTTTTAGCCACAGAATCACTTCTTGTTTAGAATCTGAGACTTTCTTGCCCTGGCTGGCTTTGAACTGCAATCCTCAGATCTCAGCTTCCTGAGATCCTAAGATTACAGGCATGAGCCACCAAGGCCCAGCTTGTTTTTGTTTTGGGGGGTTTGGGGGTTTGGGGGTTTATTTAGTTGGTTAGTGAGTTGGTCATGGGGCTTGAACTCTGGGCCTGGGCACTGTCCCTGAGCTCTTCAGCTGAAGGCTACTGCCCTACCCCTTGAGCCACAGCACCACTGGGTTGTTTTGTTGTTGTTGTTTTTTTCAGATAAAGTCTCATACTTTCACTTGGTGTGCGTCTTGGGATGTAATCCTTCTTTCTCTGCTTCTGGAATGGCTGGGATTATAGGCATTTACTTGGCTCAAGTCTGACTTTTAAATGTGAAGTCCAGGGATCCAGAATCCAGTCTGACTTAAAGGCGATACAAAGGCCTCACCCCAGGATCCAGACCCCCCAGAAATCCATACTCCACAGATTTCAGGTCATCAATACCAAACTCAATCCAGAATCCAGATCTAGAATGCAAGTACTAGAACCTCCATCCCAGAAGCAACAGGAAAACCCCAATTCCCCTAGGCTTACACCCAAAATTCTAGCCTCTGTATTTTGCTGTCCTCCAATTTTCTGCTCTGGGCTCCTGCACCCCTCCCTTGGGTGCACTGGGCCCTGGGGAGGAGCTCCTGACAGACTCAGACAATAGCTTCATTCTAATAAACGCTTATTAGGCCGGTCCCCCGCCCCACCAGCCATCCAGGCGTCCCTCTTGTAAAGCTACCTCTGAGCCACCTCCCATCCCACCGCACCCCACCCCCAGACCCAGGTGGGGCTGGGAGCTTATAAATTCAGGCTTTCAGGTGACCGTGCCCTCTCCTGCCATCCAAGCTGCCCTGAGAAGCTGCTGGAGGATCTGGAGGGGGTGAGACCTTTGAGAAAGCACTTGGAAAGGGATGGTGAGGGGAGACTGGTGGGGAACTGGGGGAGCAAATGTGCAGGGCACATAGTAGGCCCAGGTGACCTTTGCTGTGGCCGCAAATTGAATCAGAAACAAGAAAACATCTTGGAAGCTGCCAAGAGCCTAAGAAGGGGAAGGAGGGAGAGGAGGGACCAGAAGGGTAACCCTGAAGACACATGTCCTTGGAGGAAAGGAAGGAGAGAAGGGGGGTGGAGGGACGGGGGAGGGGAAGTCCCTGAAGGCACACGTGATAAAACCAAGGACATAGTCATGAGCGATCCTGGTTGGAGTTGGTTCAGAAGCAGCCTGAGGCCTCCGGTGTGCCAGGCCTCGAGCCAGGTAGTGCTGGGGACACAGAAGACATGACCTGAGCTCCAGGGCCCTCAGTGAGGGAACAGGAGATGAGAGCCCAGTCAGAGTGGGCCTTTCCAGAGGGGACTCCTGGTCAGAAAGGGTGGGTGGGGGGAGAGAGACAGCGCTGTGGGTGAGAAAAGGCCTCAAAGAGGAGGTGGCCTAAGCTGGTAGGGGTCACAAGGAAGGGATAGTAGCAGTGGCCTAGTCCTGAAGGACAAGTTCCTGAAGACTAGAAGGGGACAATCAACTCATGGCCCTGAATAGGAAGTGGAGGGGAGGGGGAGCCAAAGGCTGAAATTCCATGCTGTGGCTACTAGGGGCCGGGGGTGGGGGCGGGGGGCGGGGGATGGCAGCCCTGGGTGCAGAAAGACCCTCCAGGAGGCCTAATAGGAGGCTGGGACAAGATTTGAGCCAGGACACTGGGGCTTTTGCATGTGTCTGAGGTTAGCCAGGCTGTGGGGGTACCTGTGGTCTAGAGAAACGATGGACCCATCCTGAGATGGGGATCCTGGGGAAACAGTAGGTGGGGACTATGGGAGAGGAGGAAAGAGCGGGAAGAAGAAATGTTGTAGGTATGGGCCGGGAGTGTGGCCTAGTGGTAGAGTGCTTGCCTAGCATCACGAAGACCCAGGTTCGATTCCTCAGCACCACATACATAGAAAAGGCTGAAAATGGTGCTGTGGCTCAAGTGGTAGAGTGCTAGCCTTAAGAAAGCCCCAAGGACAGTGCTCAGGTCCTGAGTTCAAGCCCCAGGTCTGGCAAAAAAAAAAAATGATGTAGGTGTGCTTGTGTGACCTGTGCATGTGCACAGGACAGTCCCAAGGCTTGAACTCAGGCCCTGGGTACTACTGTACCTGAGCTTTTTTGTTCAAGGCTAGTGCTCTACCACTTGAGCCGCAGCTCTGCTTCTTGGCGCTTAATTAGAAATAGGAGTCTCAAGGACTTTCCTGCCAGGGTTGGGTTTGAATGAGTCTCAAGATCTCAGCCTCCTGAGTAGGTAGGATTATAGGTGTGAGCCCCCAACATCTGGGCTAAGAAGCTTCTTAAGTAGGAAGAGCAGGGAGTGAGTTTGGGTCTAGAAGGAACATAATGGGATCCAGGGGTCCCAGGCTCACCCCAGCTTTCACTCTTCCATCTCCAGATGTCAGCTGAGCCTGGCCACTCCTCCACAATGTGGCTTCTCACCTTCTTCCTGCTGGCCTCTGCAGGTGATGGGGTCTGGGGGAAGCTGGCACCCCTCTACCCCAGAATGCCTGGGCCTGGGACCTGTCAGGCCTGACCTTACAGAGACTACTTAATGGTCCCACCTCCGTCACCCCCCATCTGAGCCACCACCCCTCATCCCCTCCCGGCCAGCAAAGCTCTAGACCTGCCTCCTGGGGCCTTTCCCTGCCTGTGACCATGAATACCAACCTGAGTTTGAGTCCCGAATTTGCCCCTTTCTTGCTGTGTGACCTTGAGGAGACCCCTTCCCTTCTCTGGGCCTTCGGGGTAAAGCAGCCCCCTACCCAGGACAGCAGCAGCAAGATTCCAGCAGCAGCAGCAGTGCCAGCACTGGGCAAGGGTGGAGAGCCTCCAGGCACACGTGATGCCCACCTGTCATGCCAGCCTCACGCGAGGCTGCGATCTGAGGGTCACAGCTCAAACCAGCCTGCGCAGGAGAACTCCTACTTCCAATTAATTACCAAAAAGCCAGAAGTGGAGCTGTGGCACAAATGGTAGAGCACCAGCCTTGAGTGAAAAAGCTGAGAACAGGACTCAGGTCCCTGAATTGCAACCCTGGCACTGGAGCGCATGCGCGTGTGCGCACACACACACACACACACACACACACACACACACACACACACGCAGGTGGTGGTGGTGGTGAAGCTGCAGCACAGACTCTGGTCTGCAGCAGACACTTTCTATCTCTGTGCCTCAGTTTCCCCCACTATATGTGGGAGATGTCAGCGATTCCCTTACCGGTTTGTGTCAGCTTAGCGTGTAAGTGCCGTGGAGCACGCCAAATGTGCTGGAAGAGATGTCACATGCACACACCACTTTGTCACTGCTGTGGTTCACACAGGGATGACCACAAAGTCAAGGTCACCCCAGGTGGCTGGGAAACTCCAGATCCACCACCCCTGCCACCACCAGGGGAGAAGTTACGTGTAACCTGATGCCTGAACCCTGAGGGGAAGAAGGAGACACTCACCTCTGCCACCACCCCACCCCCACCCACCTACACATGACCCTGGTCCCCAGGGCCCTCAGACCGCCCTCTGCCACCAGCACCCCCAGGGCTCTCCCAGTAGCCTCTCCTCCCCCGCCTGCCTGCTGCACCCAGCTGAGGCCTCTGCCCTCCTCCAGCTTGGACTGGCCAGGTGCAGCCCGGTGCCCAGCTGTTGGCCCTGGCCCTCCTTCAGAGGACGACCTCGCCCTTCCTCTCTCTTAAGCCCCTGGGCCACACATCCGCATTCCCCCGGCCTCCAGCTCCTGACCTTGGTGGGCAGCCCCGTGCACTGCTTTGACCTTGAGGGACCCACTCCTCACTGCGCAACACTGTGCAGGGGAGTCGTGGGCCTTGAGACCTGGAAAACTAAAAACCAGAGTATGTCCTCCACCCCTGTGGAGGGAGCGGATCTAGAGATGAGTGACTGTCCTGTCCCAAGGCTGTGTGTGACTCCTGCTATGTATCTGCCTGCTGTGTGGAGGCTGGTCTGGGGGAAGGGAGAGTGTGGACCTTCTAAGTTGATGTCTGAAACACATGTGTATGTTGGAGCTTTTCTGCTCAAGGCTGGTGCCTATGACCAGCTTTTTTGTGATTAATTGGAGTTGAGAGTCCCCCAGACTTTCCTGCCCAGGCTGACTTTGAACTGTGATCCTCAGATCTCTGCCTCCTAGGTAGCTAGAATTACTGCATGGGCCACAGGGCACTGGATCTGGATCTTTAACATCTATAAAATGGTTCATGGATGGATCACATTTTTGACCTTGACTTTGTGTCTGGGTCCGTGCGGACATCTCCCTTCCTTTGACTCTCTGTGTGCCTACAAGCTGCCCATCTCTATAATGCTCCCATAAATAAACCCACAGAAGAAGTGATATTAATTAAGCAATCACAGTGGGCAAGGAATTCTCCCCCCCTCCCCTCCCCTCTCTCTCCCTCCCTCTCTCTCTCTCTCTCTTTCTCTCTCTCTCTCTCTCTCTCACACACACACACACACACACACACACACACACACACAGCTATTTACAGCCCATTTCCAGAGAAGCAGAGAGAGGAACAGAGAAGTCAGCTCTTCTCAGTCTCACAGCCTTGGGCCTGCAGACGCTGCTGTGTGCGGGCGTGCACGTGTGTGCCTGCCATAACCGCCCATGTCCGTACACACACAGGCGTGTCTGCTGTGAGTCCTGACACTGTGGCCCATGTGTCTACACGTGGATTTCCCTGTCTGTCCCAGGTTTGGAGCCATGTCTGTGGCTTCGAATGACACATTTCAAGGGATCACCCTGTCCCTGTAAGCTGAGGAATATGGCTGCAGCTGTGGATGCCCGAGGACAAGGCCCCCAAGTGAATGGCAAGGATTTCCTGAGCCGGGCAGTGGGCACAGGTGAAGAAGTACCAGCCAGGCTTGGGAGTCGGGGACACTGAGGAGACTCCTGTTCCCTCTCCTAACAGCCCAGGATGGTGACAAGGTTCTAGAAGGAGAAGAGTGCCCTCCCCACTCCCAGCCATGGCAGGTGGCTCTCTACGAGCTGGAGCGCTTCAACTGCGGTGCCTCCCTCATCTCGCCACACTGGGTGCTGTCCGCTGCCCACTGCCAAACCCGGTATGCACGCCGGGCTGGGCCGGGCCCCCGAGGGGTGGGTGCTGGAAATGCCCGGTCGTGAGGAGAGGTGAAGGGTTCCCAGCGAGCCTCCCATCTCCTCCTCCCTGCCAGCTTCATGGGCGTGCGTCTAGGCGAGCACAATCTGCGGAAGCACGACGGCCCCGAGCAGCGGCGCGCCGTGGCCCGCGTCATCCCACACCCCCACTACGAGCCCCGCAGCCACCTCCACGACATCATGCTGCTGCAGCTGGCCCACCCGGTACGCCTGACTCCACAGGTTCGACCCCTGGCTCTTCCCGCCCGCTGCCCGTACTCCGGTGAGGCCTGCGTGGTATCTGGCTGGGGCCTGGTATCAGACGATGAGTCTGGGACTACAGGAAGCTCCACATCACAAGGTCAGTGAAAAGGTGGGCTTGAACAGCAGGCTTCAAGGAACCCGGTCTTCCGGGGTCCATAGCTGAGGGGACAGGGACAGAAGTATGACTCTAAGGCCATGCACAGTGGAATCCCAGTGGCCTGGAATCCCAGTTACTCAAGACACTCAGATCTGAGAATCGCAGCTCAGAGCCAGCCTGACAAAAGTCTGTGAGACTCTGATCTCCAGTTATCTCCCCAATGCCTGAAGTGGAGCCGTGTGTGGCTCAGACAGCGCCCAGGCCCTGAGTTCAAGCCCAGGACCGGCACACCCACTGTCCACCCACCTCCACACCCACTGTCTTCCACAGTGAACCTGCCGGACACACTGCACTGTGCCAACATCAGCATCATCTCAGACACCTCTTGTAACAAGGACTACCCAGGCCGCGTGAGGGACTCCATGGTGTGTGCAGGAGTGGCAGGCGGAGGCACCGACTCCTGTGAGGTCAGGGAGGGGCCGTCCAGCTGGAGGGAGGTGCGGGAAGGGACCCGTCAGGAAGCTGCAGTTGGCTTGGGCGGTTTTCTTGGAGCCAGACAGAGTGTGAGGGCTAGATTAGGAGCTGGCGCATCAAGAGTGGTAGGAACGATGGTGAGGTTGGAGCGGGGCCTGGATGGGTGGGGTTTAGCCAGGCTGAGTTGGGGCACACAGGGAGGCACTGGACACAGTGAGTGCTGGGTTTTGTTGGCCAGTTTGGGGGGAAGTTATGTTGCATTGGGTTAGATTAGGGTCCAGCATTGGCTTCAGGAAGCTCCCACTTAACTTGAGACTCCCATTCTCCCCACAGGGAGACTCTGGGGGCCCCCTGGTCTGTGGGGGTGTCCTGCAGGGCGTGGTGTCCTGGGGGGACGTTCCTTGTGACACTACTACCAAGCCTGGAGTCTATACCAAAGTCTGCCGCTACTTGGGCTGGATCAGAGAGACCATCAGGAGAAACTGAACACTGGCCCATCTTCCGAGTCCCAGCCTGAATGGAAGTTCCCACCTGACCCAGGATGGATCTGGCCATTTGTCCCCACCCCCCAGGAATTGTAGCCAAATACACGGTCCTTCCCTCCCCAAGCCAAAGCTGGCCTCCAGGATCACCCGCTCAATGCCAAGATCTTGGCTTCTCAGTGCAAGTTTCTGTGACTTTCTTCTGAGAGAATGGAAATGGGTGGCAGAGGCTAGGTGGGGAGTGGCTCCAGTTCACCTCTGCTCCCCTGGCTGAGCAGAAATGGCTCTGAGCAGGGTCCTGTTCACCCAGCACAGCCAGGTACATAATACCAAATAAGGGTCCAGCTACACCCATTTTTGGTTTTCCCATCTGTAAAGAGGATCATAATATTCAAAAGCATTTCATGTGTGTGTGTGTATATGTGTGTGTGTATATGTGTGTATGTATATGTGTGTGTGTGGGTGTGTGCGCGTGTACACGTGCACGCAGGCCAATACTACAGCTCGAGTCAGGGCCTAAGTACCATCCCCTAGTTTTATTCACTTAAAGTTGGTGCTCTTATCACTTGAGCCACACCTCCACTCCTGGCTTTTTGCTGGTTATCTGGAGAGAAGGGTCTCACAGATTTTCCTACCTGGGCCAGCCCCAAACTGCCATCCTCAGATCTCAGCCAATGATCACACGGTGGTGAGCGCCAGCTCTGGGCTCAACAAGGCAATTGTTAGGTGAGAAGTGGCACCGTGCAAACATTCTGGATCTCTGGATCCTGGTTTGAGGGCACAATACTCTAGATCACGAAAAAATGAATGTCTTTTTTTCTCAACATTTAATTTCCAGTGTCTTGATAGCCTTGGCATAAAAGAAAATATTCTGCTTAGCCACTGTCTGAACAAACAGCAGAGCTGGGACCCTTTGAGCTGCTTTGATTTTACCCATGAGCCAAAAACCAATGGCTTCACCATTGAGGCTTCAGGAATCAACTTCTTGATAGTTTTCAGAGACCCCAAAATAACACTATCACTTGATTTGAAGCATATGAACTTTGTCCTTGAGACTGAACTCTTTTCTTCGTAGGGCTCAGGCAGTAATGGGAATTTGTGGTGCTAGTCCCTCCAAGAGGAGGGAAGGGGGAAGTCCGGATCTCATGCACTTTGAAGAATATGACCTTGAGTACTCTTAGCTGAGTAACAAGAAGAGCCACGGCTACCCCAACATGTCTTGAGGAGACCTGAGACTTATTTCCTATTCTTGGATCTGAGGGTGTTCTGATGATGGTGGTGATGCGAGCCCCGACTTTGGGTTATAAAGTGAACGACACATCTGAGTCTAGAACGTTCTGACAGCTAGGTGGAACTGGCATGCTGCTACCTTGTGCAGGCTTACTTCTTGGAGCTGTGTTAAGGCTTGGATAATTGTCCACCACCCACCATGCCTGGCTGGCTCTGGGGCCCGGAGCAAGGCTCCAGGAGCAGCCCAGCTCCACCCCACCTGGCCTGGGCACTGGGCATGCAGCCAGTGGGACCAGGGCTGCAGGACAGCAGGTGCAGGTCCTCCCTCTTCTTCCCCAGCTCAGGGCAGGTGGGGGCAGCTGGCCTCCATCAGCAGGGGTGGGGCCCTGCCAGAACTAGGTGCCAGCAAGGCAGGGGCGGGGCTCTAAGGGGGGGATAAGGGCTTTTAAAGGCTCCACAAGGAGGTACCCCAGCTCCAAGCTCACCACCAACCTGGACACCCCTAGCACCATGTGGCTCCTGGTTCTGTGCCTCGCCCTATCACTGGGGGGAACTGGTGAGACAGTGGGCTACCTGGGGGAGGGGAGGGAGAAACCTGGATTCACCCTGCCCACACCCCTAAGTGCTTCCCTTCCTGCTCCCTCCAGCCTTGTCTCTGCAGCCCACAGCCTAGCCTACACCAGGTGCCTCCCAGCACTGCCCTTAACCCTCCTCGCTGCAATAACCTTCACCCTCCCTAGTCAATAGCAAAAGGGAGGCCCCTGGGCCATCTGTCTCTCCTAGGGGTTCACTAATGCTTCCAAGGAACCCCCTAATCCTGGCATAGTTCACCAACGCCACTTGATTTTCCTGTGATCCCTGAGCCTGCAATTCCCCAAATCTCAGCACACCCAGTATCTTTCCCACCACGCTGACATCGCCTCGTCTCCAAGGTCCTTCAATCCCCCACACCACCCTGCTCCCCACAGTAACTGGCGGGAGTTACCAGAAGCTCTCCTTCTCATATGGAGGAGTCTGCAAGTGTCCTTCTTTCTGTCCCCATGCTGCATGCAGCACCCCAGTCTCCCCCAGGCCACACCTCAGACCCTCCTTCCTTCAGTGCAGCCCTCATCCTCCACTAGCTCCATCTCCTTCCCAGCTGCGAGCTGCCCCAGCCATCCGCACAGTTCTGGTTTTCTGGGACCCAGGCAGGGCTTCCTGCCTGCCCTCCTAGACAACCCAACATGGGCTTCTAACTCCCGCTCCCCGCTGTCTCCTCTGAATCAGGCCGGGCCTGATTCGGCTCCTCTGTGCCTGTCCTGAGAACACCCTCAGACCACGAACCCCATCTCCCTGAGCAGCACGCCTCAGCCTACCCCACGGTGACCCTGGCCACGTCCTTCCCATCCTGACCACAGCCCTGTTCATGGCCCCACTACCCTGAGATGACATTCTTACTGCACAGGGAGGACCCCAAACCCATCAGGAGCCCCAGAGGCCCACTCTCAGCCCTTTGCCCTTTGTTCTGGGAACCCCAAATTCTGTCTCTGCCCATCTGCCCAAACTGGAGACCCACATTCCAGAGGATGTGGTGGCATCTTCTGCCCAGGCTCCTGGGTCATCTCAGCTCTCACTCAGGACCAGCCCTCAACCCCCAGGTCCCCCCTGAGACCTGAGGCGGCACCCCCACATCCCCAGCCCGGCTCTGCACCTTTCTCCCTCGTCAGATCCTGAGCCCAGGTCTCTGCTGACCCTTTGCAGGCGCTGCACCTCCTGTCCAGTCTCGGATCATTGGAGGCTCAGAGTGTGAAAGACACTCTCGGCCCTGGCAGGTGGCCCTGTACCATTATAGCAACTTCCAGTGTGGGGGTGTCTTGTTGAAGCCCCAGTGGGTTCTGACTGCTGCCCATTGCTTCAATGAGTGAGTAGGAGCTGGGGGCTGGGGAGGAGGGCAGCACTCCTCCAGGAGAAAGTAGCAGTGACTTTCTAGAACCCCTCAGGCCAGGCTGGAGGCCGAGGGGCTAGGGAGGGTCTTCAGGGGTGCTGGAAGGAGAGAAGACGAGCTGGGGAAGACCCCATGGTCCCCCATGTCTGCCTCTGTCTCTCCATGGTGTCTTTGGGTCTCTGTCTCCCTTCCTCTCTGTCTCCATCTCTCCCAGGTGTGGTGTCCCTGTCTTAGTCCCTCTCTGTCTCTCTGGGTCTCTGCCTCACATGTCCTCCTTTCCCTCCACCTCTGCTGACCAAACTCCCACAACAGACCCCAGAGAAAAGGATGTCTCGCTATTGTGTGAGAGGGAAGGTTTTTCCTCTACCTCCCCCCTCCTCGCAGCCCTCCAGCTCCTCTGTCCACCCTCTGAGCCCCCGGGGAGTCTGGAGGGGCTGGAGCTGAGTGGGAGCAACTGAGGGAGGAGGAAGATGAGGGAGAAGATGAGGAAAAAGAAGAGGAAGAAAGGCACTGAGGTGGGGACTGGCCTTGGGTTTCAAGCCAAGTCCTGCCTGCTGGGAAGCCCTCGGCCCAGTCCCAGCTGTGGCTGGACGGCTCAGGCCCTGGCCCTCCTCCTCCACCACCTCTCCTCCCTCCCCTACCCTGCTCTTACCCTCCCTCCTCCTCTGTCTGTCTCATGGCCTCTGTCATGTCTCCTTCTCAGCTCCCTGCTTCCTGCTCCTTAGGTTTGCACTGCCCGCCCCCTGACTCAATTTCCCCAACTGTGTCTTTCTTCTCTCCCTCCCTCTGCTTCTCACTCACTGCTCTTTCTCAAGTCTGGGTTTCTCTTTGGGACTCCTTCGCCCCTGCTGGAGAGGGATCCCTGCCCTGGCTTCTCTGGCCTCCTCCCTCTCTCCGTTTCTCTCACAGCAATTACCAGCTCTGGCTGGGTCGCCACAACCTGTTTGATGATGAAGCGGAAGCGCAGTTCGCCCAGGTCAGCGCCAGCTTCCCGCACCCAGGCTTCAACATGAGCCTCCTGGAGAACCACACCCGCAAACCTGAGGACGACTACAGCCATGACCTGATGCTCCTCCGCCTGCTGAAGCCTGCGGAGGTCTCGGCTGCCGTGCAGCCCGCGCTCCTGCCCGCCCAGAAGCCAAAGATAGGCACAGCCTGTGATGCTTCTGGATGGGGCAGCACTGAACCATGGAACTGTAAGCCCAGCCCCTCGGGCCCGAGGGTGGAGGGGAACACCCCAGCTGGGTGAACTAACAGCTGCTTTTTCTCCCTGGCCCACAGTCCAGTTCCCAGATAACCTCCAGTGCGTGGAGCAGAAGATCCTGGATAATGAAGAGTGTGCGAAAGCACATTCCCAGAAAGTGACCAAGTTCATGCTGTGTGCAGGGTACCTGGAGGGTGGCAAAGACACCTGTGTGGTAAGCAGCACCTCTGTCCACAGGGGGGTCACAGCTGGTTTCTATCCGAGTGGGGGACAAGCGTCTTGACCATGGTCTGTCTTTATCTGGCCTTCCAGCCTGGGGAGTAGGGCTGGCAGAAGAGATTCAGATGTGCAGTTTTTTGTTTTTTGAGGGGTTGGGGTTTGAACTCAGGGTCTGGGGGCTCTCCCTGAGCTTTTTTTTCTTTTTTGCTCTACCCACTTTGAGCCACAGCTCCACTTCTGGTTTGGGGGTGGTTAATTGGAGAAAAAAAAAGACTCAGAGACTTTCCTGCCCAGGCTGGCTTCAAATTGTGACCCTCAGATGTCAGCCTCTTGAGTAGTTAGGATGACAGACCTCAGACACTAGTACCCAGGTGAGGAGACTCAGATCTGAACTGAGGTCTGTCCCCCACCAGCTCCAAGGCTGTCCAGGCATAGCTCCTGCCCTCCTCCCCACCCCCTGCGCCATGTGCCTCCCTCCTCCCTTCCTGAACCCCCTCCATACTACAGTGCCCCCTGTGGCAAGCGTGCTCTCTGCCTGGTCCCAGAAAGTTTCCTGAGGCAGGCCTGGGAGATGGGCCAGGCGGGGAGGGCCGCCCAGCTGCTCCAGCCCCTCCAGCTGGACCCTGTCCCCTTCCCTCAGCGCTGCCTCTCACGCCACCACCTCCTGCCCTGTGTTAGATCAGCACCCTGTCTTCCAGCCTGGTTCACAGACCTTTCTCACTGTCTCCTGTTCCCAGGGAGACTCTGGGGGCCCGCTGATCTGCAATGGGGTGCTGCAAGGCATCACCTCCTGGGGCCACCTCCCATGTGGCTTGCCTAATAAGCCTGGCATCTACGTCAACATTATGAAGTACAAGAAATGGATAGAGGACACTATGGCCCAAAACCCCTGAACCTCACCGTATCCCCATTTCCAGTAAAGCCAAATACGCATCACACCCGAGTCTCCTGTCTTTATCTGACTTCCAGCCCAACCCCCACTCCCGCCCCGGCCCATCCGCTGGACCCCAGTCTGTCCTGGCCAGTGGCAGGCCGGTGGGGAAGGGCACGGGTCTATAGCCCTTGCGGACGACCAAAGAGGCAACAGAGCCCGGCGGGTCTGGAGGTGCTGGGGCTGACCTCCCGTGAGGGCAGGGGCGCCATGGGGCCGGGATGGAGGCTGCGGCTGGTGGCACTGAGGCGGGAGGGGGAGAGGGAAAGGGGTGGAGAACTGGCTGACCGCAAACCACGCCCCCGTGGGAGGCGCCTGCTCCCTGGACCAGGCCCTGCCGAATTCCGGGGACGGGAACAGGTGGGAGCCTAGGGGCAGGGCCTGAGCTGGCACAGGGGTGGGGCGATGCGTGTGGGCGTGGCCGGAGTGTTTGAGTAGGGGAGGGGCCTGGCTAGAGGGAGGCGTGGTCTGAGGGCTGGTAGTGGGCGTTGCCTGGTTATGCGTGTGGGCGTGGTCTCGCAGGACTGACACCAAGGGCGGGGTCAAGCTGGGCTTGTGTTCGGGCCTGGGGGTTGGGGCCAGGGGAGGGGCCTGCGTGGCTGGCAACTGGGACGTGCTAGCTAGCGTGGGGACCGGGCCACAAGCATCCGCACTGTCCAGGCTGTGAGACCCCAGGAGCAGTGTCGGACCTCCAGGGTCTGCAGGGACGGCCTGGCATCTTGCTGCGATTATAGGGCAGTGTTCTGAGACGGTGAGGAGCTCTTCCGTGTAGGGTCCTGAGTGTCGCTCTGTTCGGAGAATGAATTGTCCTCCATCTGCTCAGGGTCTGAAACTTGCTGCTGGGACAGGCGTCCCAGGACGCCCTGCTGAAAGGCCCAGCGGCGGTAGCTCATTCTCCGCTCCATGGCGGGCATCCTCCGGCTCCACATGCCCACTTGGTTAAGGTAGGACAGGCCTCCTGAGGGAAGGGTTCGCATGGGTGCTCGACTCCCAGCCCTGACCCAGCGCCCTCCCCCCTGCCCTGCCTCTTTCCCTGGGCTCGGCCCCCTGCCCCCCAAGGCCCACCGCCCTTCATTCCCAGGCCTGGCCCTCACCAGCCCACAGCATCAAGCCACTGGAGCACAGGCACAGGTAGAAGGTCACCAGGTAGGATACCTGTGGCCTGGGGTTCAGGGTCTGGCAGTTGACCACAAAGAGCGTCAGACTGAGGAGAATCAGGAGCCCTGCACTGGGGTGGGGCCAGAGACAGACAGGAGGCTGGACAGTGACCCTAGTTCTCCCCAGGAAGAGAAAGGGGACAGAGACATTCTCTCCCACCCTCTGTGAGAAGCAGACGGATGGACAGACAGCCACACGCACATATGCACACAGCAGACACTGGGAGAGAAAAGAAGGAAAAAAGAGGGAGCTGGCAGCATAGCTTAGTGGTAGAGAGCTCACCTAGCATGCACAAAGCCCTGGGTTCAATTCCTCAATACCACATACTCAGAAAAAGCCAGAAGTGATACTGTGGCTAGAATGGCAGAGTGCTAGCCTTGAGCAAAAGGTGCCCAAGGACAGTGCTTAGGTCCTGAGTTCAAGCCCCAGGATTGGCAAAGAAAAAAAAAAAGAAGGAAAAAAGAAGCATCCACTAGGAGAAAGACATCACACAACAGAGCCTAAGCAAGAAGAACAGAAGGAGTTGTCCTCAGAGACAGAGACAGAGAGAGACACAGAGAGGTTATGGGAAGGGGCAGGGCCTCCCCCAAGCTGCCCCCCTCCCAAACCAAACTTACCAATGCTAATGCTCAGGGAACTAAAGACAAAGTCAATCTTGATCAGGCGGCGGAAGACGGGGCGGAAGGAGAAGATGACGATGGGGAGAAGCAAAAAGCACAGGCCCAGGGCCAGCAACATGAAGCCCTTGCTCATGTGAATGAGAACTAGAGGAGTGGCAACACATACTGTGGTCAGCCCCAGCAGACAGGCCAGGCCAGGCCCCCAAATCCTGCCGCCGCCACTGTGAGCTGCCCTCCAGACACATACTCCCAAACTCTAGCCACAGTCACACTCAAGATCACCCATGCTCCCCCTAGAAACTCCAAAATAACTTTACTCCCACTCAGTAAAGTCACCCCAGTGGTCTTCTAAGCAATCTCCCAAGACCCTCTGTCAGCAGAGAGACTGCTGCAAGATCTCTGTCCTAGAAGGACCCCACAGCCTATACAGGGCCGGAGGGGACGCTGACCTGTGACTTGGTCCACGATGGCGCACTTGTGCCTCTTGCAGTTGGTCCAGAAGCCCAGGTAGCCAGTGTAGGAGCCCTGCAAGTAGGCCATCCGCCCATCCCCCACACTGAACATCAACAGGGTGGCCAGGATGATGAAGATGAAGCACCAGCCTCGAAGGATGAACTTCCGGTCCTCCTCCCAGGAAATCAGGTACTCCACTTGGTCCGCTAAAAAATATCACGGCGTCCTGGGGTTTTGGGGAGGGGTCTTGGTGGGGTGACTGAATCATTCTAACCTGTTCTGTTCCATCTCCGTCACCCTGTCCACCCGCACTCCCATCACCACCTCTCCACCCCTAACCATTCCTACTGCATTCCTTATCTCTTTTCCAAAGTGGGCCCCACACAGAGCTCAAAGGGACTCGCTTTGTACCTCCACCCCGTTCTCCAGCCCAGAGTTCCCATCTCTGCTCTCAAGACCATCCCCTCACCAAGAACCCATAGGGTGCAAAGAAGAAACCAAGACAGTACAGCCCTCATCCCCCAACCACCTGTGACCCTGTCAACCTTGCCACGGCCATCTCTCACACAGCCCACTGTTTGCTCTCTCACCTCCAAACCCATCAACTTCCCAGGGATTCCCTCACTCCCAAAGGCTTTCCCTCCCTGAAGGCTTCGCTTCCTCAGTGGCTGTTCCCTCTGCCTCCAACAGCACCTGCTTAAGCCCAGCTCCCCCCTACCCACTCAGCCCCAAATCACTGCTTGCCCATCTTCTGCAGGAGCGCTGGGCCTCCCTCCCAGACCCCCTGTTCAGCTCCCGGGCAGGCAGCCCAGTAGCAGCAGATGATGCCAGCTGCTCTCCACACACACTGGCCAATGCCTCACAGCCCCCTGATTAACAGTCCTCTCTGCCAGACTTCTGTAACACAAAACTGAGAGCACTGTCTTCTCTAAAGCCACAAAGGAAGTGAAAGAGGAGAAAAAGAGAGACAAGCAATAAGGGAAGGAGGAGAGACAATGAACTGAAGGACTAAATGGAGTAAATGGATTTGGAAGAGGCAAGAAGAGGTGGAGGGAGATGTTAGTAAGAAAAAGAGATGGAATTTCTCGTTGAGGCTCTCTAGAAATGGGTAGAATTCACTTCAGATGTGCTGGTCGGCCCAGCTCCAACTCAGTAATGCCCAGGCCTACCCACAGCCTGGCCTGGCCCCTGGCTCAACCAACACCCCCCTTCCCCCACGGCCCAGACCCTACATCCAGACCCCCCACCCCCACTCCATCAGTCCAGCCCCTGCCCTCAGGTCACTCACAAAAGGCCAGCGTGGACTGTGAGGCCATGGTCAACGTCCCACCCCACCCCCAGAGCCCCTCTAACTGTCATAGAACCTCCCCTGCCCCCGGCTGCAGGCCAGACCGAATCCCTGAGCCCTGCCTGTGGACAGCAGGAAAAAACAGGAAACACACACCAAGGCAGAGAAAGCGAACGCTAACAGATGGAGCTTGAGCCCTGGAGAGAAACCCACAGGCTTCCAGGTGGTCATGGCGCTGCCCAGAAAGAGAAAGTGAGGCCGTTGGCTAGCTGAATCCACCAGAGCCCTGCCCCTGCCCTGTCCTTCCCCATGTCCCAGGAAGCCTCATCTGACCCCCAAAGGCCTCAGCCAGCCCCTCCCAATACCAACCATGCTGAGACCCCACGCACTCTGCCAAGTACTCACGCCCAAGACTCTTCACCCTTCAACCATGGTCGCCAGATGAGTGCCCAGGAGCCCCTGCCAAGTATCCTCAGCCGGCGAACCAGCAGTCAAGATCGTTCCTCAGTGCCCGGCCATCGCAGGGTCAGCATCCAAGAGCCCCTGCCAAGTATCCTCGGTCGGCATGTCAGTCTCCAGGGTTCTCCACCGGCCCACAGCCATCGCCGGGTCAGCATCCAGGAGCCCCTACCAGAATTTGGCTTTCAAAAGCCCAGTGTCCAGGGTTCTCCCCCCGCCCACAGCCATCGCCGGGTCAGCATCCAGGAGTCTCCAATAAATCTCCCACACCGGTCCAGCATCCAAGACACACCACCCATCACCTACAACCGCTGGGTCACGACCCAAGATGCACCATCGGTATTGCAGGATCACTTCAGTCTCCAGAGCACTTACCCACTGACCAGTATCCAATCCGAGTCCCCCTCCGAGCCAACAAATACCCAAGCACCACCCAAATCCAAGAAGGTCAGCCTGGTCAGCAAACCGGTCCGGCCCCCCGACAGCATCTCCCAGGAAGCCACTCCAGTTTCTCAGACCACTATCAATCGTGTTGATTCACTTGCCTGGGACTCTGATGGGACCTTGAGAGAAGAGGACTACAGCCACAGACTTAAGCAAGATGCCATGGACAGTACCACACAGTACATGTCCAGACGCTCCACAGGAATCTATGGGTGAGAGGCCACGCTCAGGCAGGCTGCCAAGACCTGAGCTCCAGCGCTGTGGGAGGGACAGCAAAGGTCGGGGCCTAGCCAGCTGCCAGTGTCTCACAACTGTAATCCTAGCTACTCAGGAGGCTGGGGTCCATGGTTCAAAGCCACCCCAGGGCAGGGAGGTCCATGACACTCTTATCGGGCATGGTGTAAGGTGGATTCCCAGAGAGGGCAGACCAGGACAGATGGGGCCTAGTGATGGGGTGGGGCCGGTGGGTCAGTGCTGACACTGGCGGCTGGCATGTGATCTGTGCAGGTATCAGGGAAAGTACAGTCGCCCGTCACTGCTGCCCATCGGCTGGCGGCTGCTTCACGAGGCCAGGAAGACCAGCCGCCATCTGAGCCTGGTGCTGTCCCTGGCTGGCATGTTGATCCTGGGCCTCATCTCGCTGGGCCAGCCCTGGGTCCACTTCCAGGTGCCACTGATGCCCCCTGAGGGCCCCTCGAGACCCCCTACCATCCCCATCGACACCATACTCTTTGTGCCATGTCCAGACATCTCCTGCCTGCACGAATACGACCAGAACGCTTGTAAGGCCTGCCCTGGCATGGACAGATTTCTCCCTCCTTCCCTGGGGTGGCCACCCCTGCTCTAGGGTGATCCTTGCTGGCAGGTGGCCTAAGTCCGTTTCCATTTTCTTAACGGAGAATCCTTTTCATGGGGAGGTGAGGGGGGACTAGAAGATGTGACCCCCTCCCCCATGCCCAAAGCCTCAAGACAGCCATGGTATTCTGAATTTCTTCCTTCCTCAGACCTGCTGGACCTTTCCTGGGCCTTCCTGGTGATCTCGAGTATCACTTGCTTCTGTCTGTTTGTGGGCCTCCTCAGCACCAGCTTCTTCACCAGCTCTAACCTGCCCATGCTGGACTTTTTCCTCTTCATCTGCAGCATCATGTCAGGTGCAGTGGCAAGATCCCTCCCCGGGAGCCAACTTGTTCTTCTTCACTTATCTCTAACCCGGCCATCCGAGAATGTCAACCCCAGTCCACCTCAATCCCTGTCACCCTGTGGACCCCGCTCTCAAATTCATCCCCACCTATCCCACCTCTGCGCTCTTCCCCAGCACTCCACCAGACACATTCCCAGGACATTTTCAGCTCCCAACCTCTGCCCCACAGACACCGCATCCCCAATCCATCCCTCCAGAGCAGTCACCATTGCACTGGTGATTTGAGTCCCCTAGCCAGTTTTTCATTCTGTAGGATGGGGTGTGTGTGTGTGTGTGTGTGTGTGTGTGTGTGTGTGTAAAGTTTCCTAACATGTGAAGGAAAAACCAAGGGCAAGGGTCAGGAAGTTAATAAAGAAATGAGTAAGAGTGGGGGGGAGGGGCAGGCGCAGTGGCTCATACCTGTAATCCTAGCTACTCAGGAGGCTGAGATCTGAGGATCAAGGTTCAAAGCCAGCCCAGGCACAAAAGGACCTGAGACTCTTCAATCAACCTCTAGAAAAAGGGAAGTGGGGCTTGGCTCAAGGGTAGGGATGTATCCTTGAGCTGAAGAGCTCAGGAACAGTGCCCAGGCCAAGATCAAGCCCCATGACCCACAAAAGAGAAAAAAATAAAAGAGGCAGGGGGGCCACACAACTCTGAGCAAGGGCTCTCACCTGCCCCCTTCCTGGCCTCCCACCCTCTGTGCGCTCACATCTGTACTCACACAGGGACCAGCATCGTCTTGGCTGTCCTGTTCTACCTACTGCAGGCCAACGAGTATCTGCAGGAAGGGATGACCTACAGTCTGGGGATCAGCTTCTACCTGGCCTGGACAGGCGTCTTACTCTTCCTCATCACCGGTCTGTGCTGGGTGTGGTTCAGGAATAGAGATAGGTGTTGTGTGGAGAAGGGGAAGCCAGGGCCAGGTAGGATGTGATGACGGGTTGACAGGGTTGGAAATACATGAGGCTGGCTGTAAGGATGGGCTAGGGCTTGACATTGGAAGGGAGTTAGGAAGAGGGTAGGGGTGGACTCAGGTTTGGGTTTAGGGGTGTGGTCAGGGACAGGTTAGGGGATAAGTCATGGGGTTAAAACATAGTGTGAGGCCCATGGATTGGCTAGCGAACCGTCTGTCTGTCCACCCGTCTGTCTCTCTCCCCTCTCGCTCTCCCAGGTTTCTTCTCCTATCTGAATTACATCAATTTCTGGTCCATCCTGGCAATGCAGGCAATTTGGACTTAGGCCATGGAACGACCCCACTGCTGGAAGGGGCTCACAGCCCCTCGTTGAATAGTTGACAGCCCTGCTCCTTATCTCCATCCTCAACAAAACAAAGACTCCTATTTTTACAGGACCCCCTCCCTACCAAATTATATTAATAACTTGTATTTTTAAATAACCCGTATTTGCTGCCCAGAATGTTATTTAGTTTAGCACTGCACCTTGAAGCCTTTCGTGGAACCGCCCTTCCTCTGGTGGTCATCCTTGGGTGGAGACAGGAAGGGACTCAGACGTGAAGAACCAAGGCTTGTGCCTGGCAAATGGATGGTACAGTGTCTGATGAATCATTCATTCTCTCCCATGCCTTGTCTTCAATGTCTTAGTTTTGTGAGTTCCCAGTAACTCACCAATCCTGGGGAAATTCTTTCCATGGCTCCCTTTACCTTATACCCTTACTGTACACCAATCCTCATCTTTTCTTTCTTCTCACAGAAAAGCAGCTTTTTTCCCCTTACATTACAGATGTTGAACCCAGAGCTCTATGCCTACTAGGGCAAGCACTCTTATCAACATAAGCCATCCTTTAGCCTTTTTTTTTTTTTTTTGCCAGTCCTGGGGCCTGAGAACTGTCCTTGGGCTTTTTCAAAGCTAGAGTTCTGCCACTTGAGCCACAGCACCACTTCCAGCTTTTTCTATATATGCGGTACTGAGGAATCGAACATGGTTGGCAAGCATTCGACCACTAGGCCAAACTCCCAGCCCAAGCCTTTTTTTTTTTTTTTTTTGCCAACATCAAAGATTTTTTTTTCAAATGGTCCCAGTTTTAGATAATGACCCAGCCACCCAAGTAACTAGAATTACAAGGATAAAATACCATACATACAAGTCTCAGAGTTTGGGGGGTTTTTTTGTTTTTTTTTACAAAATCATATTTTGCCCAGGGTGGCCTCAAACCAAGATCCTCCCCTCTCTACTTCCCAAGTAGCTAAGATTGTAAGAGGTGTGAGCCACCACTCCCAACATGTGCAGCAGCTTTTTGAATAAGGTTTGAAGCTAACAGCCACTTGTTAGGAGGGTGGTGTCAAAACTCAAGTTACAAAATTCTGTCATTGCCCAGGTACCCCCACAGGGCCGTGGCCTGGGGCTCCCCTCTGTTGCTCCCTCTCACTGTGGTTAAAACTGCCACACTTGGGGTCTGGACTATGTTGCTTCCTCCGGGTCTTACAACCCATCAGTGCCCAAGTTTCCTCATGTGTAAACTAGGTAATAATGGCATTTGGATCTAGGCTAAGTTATGCCAAATGCCTGTCCTACAGTATGTAGGTTGTCTGCGCTGCTAATAATAATCCTTGCTCTTTCCTCCAGCAAAAGGCCCCCAATCTTTTGTTCATTTTTAAATATAAGCAGAGCCACAACTATATACCAGACACGGGGTCTACCAGAGCTGTTGTTTCAGCAGAGGCAGAAAATGATGTCCATAAATAATGAAATGAAAATAGAGGGTAGGGTGGGGTAGCTCTATAGTCAGGATGATCTGATGGAGTAGAACCACATGGATTGGGAGAAGGGTTCTGAGCAGAAAATACTAAGTGTGAAGGTGTCAAAGTGCAGATACTAGCATGTTCCAGAACAGAAAGAAAGCAGGTGAAGACAGAAGGGCCAGGACACAAAACAGACGTCACTAGAGGTGTAGTGGGCCTTGGTCATACCATTGCCTTGGAAGTAAGGCAGGAGCCAGTGATGGAATATCTGTTGTCCTTAAGAGAAAATTCTAGGTCATTTTTCCTTTCCCTTCAGACCACTGGGTTCATGCAAGGAACATCCTCACTAGCAGGAAGAAAAGAACCCAAATGACCAGGGCATGAGTTAAACGAAGTAGGCTCTCATCATTTGATGAATGAACAGATTGCCTATACACTGACATGGGAGATGGTGAGACAAACGGGGGAGGGGGGGTGGAGAGAGGAAATGTGTTTCCTCTAATGGGAGTCCTGACAAACCAGACTTGTTGGCACTGGCCACTGGTGACCTAGGGTAGAAAAGTTTCTCTGCTTAATTTAGGAATCATAACAGTTCTCAGATCTCCAACTGTACCAAGAATCCAGAAGCTCAGACTTTTAGGTCATCTAAACCCAGGATGGTCACAAAGCCTCCTCCCTCAGGCCCGGGGCTCCAGGCCCAGCCTCCTCCCTCAGGCCCGGGGGTCCAGGCCCAGCCTCCTCCCTCAGACCCGGGGGTTCAGGCCCAGCCTCCTCCCTCAGACCCTGGGATTCAGGCCTCATCCTCCTCCCCCAGACCCGGGGTCCAGGCCCAGCCTCCTCCCTCAGACCCGGGGTCCAGGCCCAGTCCCCTCCCCCAGACCCGGGGTCTAGGCCCAGTCCCCTCCCCCAGACCCGGGGTCCAGGCCCAGCCTCCTCCCCCAGACCCGGGGTCCAGGCCCAGTCCCTTCCCCCAGACCCGGGGGGGTCCAGGCCCAGCCTCCTCCCTCAGACCCGAGGTCCAGACCCAGCCTCCTCCCCCAGACCAAGGGGTCCAGGCCCAGCCTCCTCTCTCAGATCCAGGGGTCCAGGCCCTGCCTCCTCCCTCAGACCCGGGGTCCAGGCCCTGCCTCCTCCCTCAGACCCGGGGTCCAGGCCCTGCCTCCTCCCTCAGGCCCGGGGATCCAGGCCCAGCCCCCTCCCTCAGACCCGGGGTCCAGGCCCAGCCTCCTCCTCCAGACCCGGGGATCCAGGCCCAGCCCCCTCCCTCAGACCCGGGGTCCAGGCCCAGCCCCCTCCCTCAGACCCGGGGTCCAGGCCCAGCCTCCTCCCTCAGACTCGGGGTCCAGGCCCAGCCTCCTCCTCCAGACCCGGGGCCCAGGCCCAGCCTCCTCCCTCAGACCCGGGGGTCCAGGCCCAGCCTCCTCCTCCCTCAGACCCGGGGTCCAGGCCCAGCCTCCTCCCCCAGACCCGGGGTCCAGGCCCAGTCCCTTCCCCCAGACCCGGGGGGGTCCAGGCCCAGCCTCCTCCCTCAGACCCGAGGTCCAGACCCAGCCTCCTCCCCCAGACCAGGGGGTCCAGGCCCAGCCTCCTCTCTCAGATCCAGGGGTCCAGGCCCTGCCTCCTCCCTCAGACCCGGGGTCCAGGCCCTGCCTCCTCCCTCAGACCCGGGGTCCAGGCCCTGCCTCCTCCCTCAGGCCCGGGGATCCAGGCCCAGCCCCCTCCCTCAGACCCGGGGTCCAGGCCCAGCCTCCTCCTCCAGACCCGGGGATCCAGGCCCAGCCCCCTCCCTCAGACCCGGGGTCCAGGCCCAGCCCCCTCCCTCAGACCCGGGGTCCAGGCCCAGCCCCCTCCCTCAGACCCGGGGTCCAGGCCCAGCCCCCTCCCTCAGACCCGGGGTCCAGGCCCAGCCCCCTCCCTCAGACTCGGGGTCCAGGCCCAGCCTCCTCCTCCAGACCCGGGGCCCAGGCCCAGCCTCCTCCCTCAGACCCGGGGGTCCAGGCCCAGCCTCCTCCTCCCTCAGACCCGGGGTCCAGGCCCAGCCTCCTCCCTCAGACCCCGGGGTCCAGGCCCAGCCTCCTCCCTCAGACCCCGCGGCCCAGGCCCAGCCTCCTCCCTCAGATCCCGGGGCCCAGGCCCAGCCTCCTCCCTCAGATCCCGGGGTCCAGGCCCAGCCTCCTCCCTCAGATCCCGGGGCCCAGGCCCAGCCTCCTCCCTCAGACCCAGAGTTCCGAACAACCAATCAAACACAGAAGCGAGCGGCCGCTCACGGCGCATGCTCAGTCTGCACCTCGGCCACGCGGTGCTCACCCGGAACGGCCTCAGCCCGTCTCGTGGCCCCGCCCCCTCGCTGCGGCGGGCGCTGTTTGGCTCTTTCTGCCTTGGCCCCGCCTCCAGCGCCGAAGCTCCCGCGCTGCTCCCGCCCTCACCGAGCTCCCCGCCCCTCCCCTCCCCTCCCCCCACCGCCCCGCGCGGTCCTCCTGACTCCCGAAGTTCGGCCTGGAAATTGGCAAGCGTTCCAGAAATGTTCATGTCCACCTCTAGCACCATTTCACAGCACTTTTTTCCTATCTTTCTCAAGAATATCTCAGAAAAACGCGAATTCTTTCTTCCCCGCCATCCTCAGAGCGGGGTTCCGGGACAGGCGAAGGCGTTGGACAGCTAGGGGCGGAGCCTGGGGTTGGCGGGCACTATATAAAGGAGCTCGGGGTCCTGCCCGGCCTTCTCCGGGGAGCCGGGCTGGGTGAGCGTGCCCCTCCGCGCGCCGAGCGCCTTCGCTTTCTCCTTTCCAGGGGCGGCTTTGGGATCTGGGGCGTCCTGGTCGAGAGGTGCCCGCGACCTCGGCCGCACAGCAAAGGCCCTGTCGTGTGGATGGGTCCGGGCCTTTCAGGGTCGTAGCGAGCGCCCTCGGGGTGGAGCCTGGGAGGGGGTCCCCGGCACGAAAGTGAGGGGGCGACGCCTGCTGAACGGTGCGGGAGGACTTCCGGCCCCCCGCGGGCTGCGCGGGCCGCCGCCCGGCCGCCCGGCTCCGCCATCTTGTCCCCTGGAGGCAGGTGCGGCCTGGCGCGCCTTCCCACGCTGGGCGGGGCACACTGCCGGCCTGCCCGGACGAGCGCGCCTCTGCCTTCTCTAACGCCCCAGAGGTGGGCATCTCCGAGCGACCTGGAGCAAGGGCTGAGAACGGATGGAAGAGAAGAGGGTTCGGGGCTTCCTGCCCTGGCAGAGTCAGGATACCGAGCACCCTGGGAGACGCGGGTCTCGTGGCTGCCTGCGGCGCCGAGAGCCAGGTAGGAAAGCGCCTGAGGGAAAGGAGGAAGACCGTTTTCCACCTCCAGTTTACACCCTTTGGAGTATCCGACAAAAATCCCCTGTTCGGCTGTTTCAGCCGGCAGGGAACTAACTGGCTCTACTTCGAGGAACACCCAGGAGAGAACCGGAGATTTCCCTCCAGTCAGTTATTTTGGCTTTTTGTCTTTGGCGAGGCTTGAACTCCAGACTTTGGCGCTGTCCCTGAGCTCTTTTACTCAAGGCTAGCGCTATACCATAGTGCCACTTCCGGTTTCCTGGTGGGTGGTTGGAGGAATGAGTTTCCTAGACTTTACTGCCTCCCCCGTCTTTGAACCAAGATCCGCGGATCTGTTTCCTGAGATCTAGCTAGGATTACATGTGTGAGCCACCATCCCCCTGCTGAGGTCTGAGATTTTTATGTCCAGTTAACCAGCAGAGACCCAGAAAGGGAGATCTGGTTAAAATAATAGAATACCCGTAATGAGTGAAAATTTTTTTTTATTTTTTGCCAGTCCTGGCCTTTAACTTGGCCTGGGCACTGTCCCTGAGCTCTTGAGGCAAGCCCCATTTCCCATTTTCTAGAGGTTAATTGGAGATAAAGAGTCTCAGGTTCTTTTGTGCCCAGGCTGGCTTTGAACCTTGATCCTCAGATCTCAGCCTCCTGAGTAGCTAGGATTACAGGTGTAAGCGTCCGTTTCCCAGCTTTTGTGTGTATATGATACCAAGGAATGGAGCATAGGGCTTCGTGCATGTTAAGCATTTTACTATTTTCCTATTGCTGAAAGGGCCCTTGTAGCCTTGTGGGACTGATTTCCATCTTTCTTTCCTAGCATGGCTCCTGTCCTCCTGTTCCCGTGCATTTCTTTGGCATGAACTTCCTCTTGGAAGCCTCTGCTGTTCAGGATTACTAGCAGGTATAGCCAGTGTGGGGAGAGTTTTGTGTATGCAGTGGATTTGGCTGTCCAGCCTAGGAATCCCAGTGCACCCATGACACTGAGGAGGTTGGAGCAGCCAGGAGATTTTGCATTTATCAATTCCTGCGTCCTGTTAGCTTGGCCACTCTTCTGAAGGCCATTGGCTTTGACTGGGCCGGGGCTCCCATGATGTCCAGCACTGGGCTCTGAGCATCCCTGAGGATACAGTGCCCCCCAGGACCTTTGACACCTGGGGGTCTGAGGGGCCCTGGTCATTGATCTCCTGGACCAGTGGGATGGTTTGTGTACATACTCTCACAGAGTTCTTCCTGCCTTGCAGGTGTGTCATGAAGCTGCTTCAAGGGAGCATCTGAAGTCCTCATGATAAGAACCATGGCCCCTATGCCATGATCCATCAGATCAGACACTGTTCTCACCTTGGGTGACTGCACAGCAGGTATTTTTGGGGACACTTTCTATTCAGACCATTGAAGTTGCTATTCTTGGTAACATTGAACCCTGATCCTAAGCTCTGCTTTGTCTGTGGTCGGAGATGCTCCTTGAGCTGTGTCTGGAACAGCACTATCTCCTTTGTGCAAGGCCAGACTTGTAGGGTTTAGCAGCAGCGGGCATTGTTAATCTTTTTTTTTTTTTTTTTTTTTTTTGCCAGTCCTGGGCTTGAGCTCAGGGCCTGAGCACTGTCCTTGGATTTTCTCAAGGCTAGAGCTCTACCACTTGAGCCTCAGCACCGCTTCTTGCTTTTTTTTTTTTTTCTATGTATGTGGTACCCAGGAATCGAACCCGGGTCTTCATGCATGCTAGGCCAAACTCCCGGCCCAAGCGGGCATTATTAAAATGGCAAGATTTCTCTGGAGATTGAAGAGCAAGCAGCTGAAAAGAGCCAAACGGTATCACACGCATGTGCAAATATATGTACTCAAGCTCTGGGAGAATTACTGGCCGAGAACATGTGAGAGGATAGGAAAGCAGGACAGAGGGACCTTGAACAGGTGTCCCTCTTGCCAGTACCATCCTGTGGGACACATGACAAAAATGCCCTGCTCTAAAGCACCTGAGCTGCAACTCATGTGAAATTACACATGTGGCACTTTTCTGCACTAGGTCTTGACTTCATAAATAGTAATGGGAAATGAACTCTGGACCTACCCAGAAGGGAGGTGTGGACAGAGGCCTCCAGGGATGTTTTCCTGGGCCTTTGGGAGACAGGGACAGAGTTGGGGGTGAGCAGCTCAGAGGCTAGACCTTCTTAAAAAAGCCACCTTGGCGTGGCTTGAACCCACAGAGCTGAGCAGTGGGCAGTCCAGCTGCTACTCCTGAGAAGTCAAAAAATGGCAGCCATTTTCTTGCCTAGGTCTCTGATTTTTTTTTGTCTTCCCTGTGTCCTTCAGGACTGTAAAGTGGCCCTGAGACCTGTGGGGTTTGTGGAGAGCATCAGGGGCCCAATGATGTCCAGCACTGGGCTCTGATAGTGGGCTGAGGACATCCGTGCCTCCCGGGACCTTTGACACCCGGGTGCTGAGGGGCCCTGGCTGGGGGGAAGGGATCAGGATGCTGGGCTTTCCCTGCATCCCACCAACTTCTTGCCCCTCTTCTTCCTGCATACAGGTGTGCTTCCGGTGGGCCAGGTCCTACAACCTGCCAGGTAAGAGCTGCTGGGGCTCTAAAAGATGGGACTCGCGTTGGCTTTGCTAACAAATACTAAGTTTAACTGGTAATCAAGAGTTCATAGCTATTTGCATAAATGTTACATATTTAGGTGGTTTTACGAATCCAGAAAAGCAGTGTTTCCTGTACTGCCTCATACATACACTGACAGCACACAGTTTCTCAGAAATGTTTCTGTATTATGAAAGCAGAATGTTAAATATTTTTCCATTTGAACAGATAGCGGTGGTAATAGTAATAATAGGACTCAGGTTTTTCAGTGTTTAGACAGGAAAATCCACTTCCTTGTGCCACGAAGACCTAGGTATAAGAGACAGTTTAAAACAATGGGGTCAGTAATGGTGTTAGTATAAACGTAAGTGTGGTGAGACCTACCTGTACTCACGGCCCTGAAGCTGGGTCAGGAGGGGTGGGTCTAGTCTTGTGCCACCTTGTCTCAAAACCACCCAAAAAGAATCAGCACTAATATTGAAGATGCCTGGCATGGGCTCAGTGCCATCTGCTCGGGGAGGGCAGGTTTCAGGGCTGCACTGGGCTCTGACTACCCTAAGGACGTGGTGCCCCTGGGAATCTTGACACCCAGGGGTCTGGGGATTGGGCTGCTTTTCTTCCTGTTTTCCCACTACCGCCCTTTCTTCACGCAGCCCTTCCTGGACCTCTTGATCCTGCCCTAAGGTAACTGGGGCCATGCAGCACTTCCAGCAATCCCCACTGAGCTTGGAGCTCGAAGTTCCTGCGTTCTGTCCATGCCAGAACACCATCCATCTTCATTTACCAATGAAAGACGCTGCGTGCTTGGCATCAGCTCAGAATCTCCCTGCTTTGCCAAGCTGCCCTTCCTTCCTGGGGTCCATGTGGAGGGGACGTCCAGCTGCCCACAACAGTTCCCACTCAGGACAGCACCCTTGGGAGTCAGCCTGCTGGCCCATTGTGACATTGCTGTGGGCCCTCTTGGGTCTGAGCCACGCAGGCCCCACCAAGCTTGTGTTGGTGTCTAGTCTGATGCCCATGGGGATAAAACCCTCTTGAAAACTCTTCAGTGCAACAGTTTTTACAGCATTTGGAGTATTTTATTTTAAGCCTGTGTGACTGGCTCAAAAAAGGCTCTGTCTTTCCTCCCTTGTTCCTCTGGAGGCCATTGTCACTCTGCTTGTTCCTACCCTTGATCTTGGCTGGGGTCCCCAGGGCTGCCAGCCCCTCCTTCTGAGGCTGACATCTAGCAGCACCTTAGGGGTCTGGGCAGCTAGCCCTACACAGGTGCCCATTAAACGGCAGGCGCATCACCCTTGGACTGTGGCTCCTGACATGGTCCCGTCGTGGTCTTGGGGTGTTGGGCTGGGTCAGGGCAGACAGGGTGCATCTGGGCTTGCCCACCAAAGGACTTGTGGGAGCCAGAAACAAGCCCAGCCTCCTAGAGCCAGAAAACACCAAACCAACAGTGTCCCACATTGGAAGCCCTGGTGGTGTCTGGCCCCCTGGGAGTGACTAATACCCAGGACAGTGGGGTGGGGCTCCCCAAGAATGACAGTGGTGAAGTCCCCCCTCATGGGTTTGGATTCTGCAAAGGTGACAGGCCCACCATCGCTCTGACCTCTGGTGAGGGCCTCCCACAGTCACAGTTGAGCTGAGTGCAGCTACCACAAGGCTGGGGAGGTGTGTGTGTCTCAACCCACAAATACAGGTGTGGCCTTATCCACACTTCCCACAGCCAGCCAGAGCCCCCACCCGTCCTCCCTCCCCACGCGCAGTAAGTGACAAGCCAGAGCAGCAGGTGAGCACACGTGTTGGGGTCAGGGGGCAGCTGGGAGGGGGGCTGCCGCACTCATACAGCCCCTCCCAAGGCCCGCAGGCAGCTGGGCCTCCAAGCAAGGATGCCAAGCCCTAGGCTGAGCACTGCCAGCACGGCCACAGCCCCCGCCAGCAAGGGTACTGCTGTGGCTGCAGCCGGAAGGACTTGGGGGTTGGCCTCGGGGCTGGAGGGCCCCCCACTCCCACCCAAGCCCAAAGGGCTGTCACCTGGGGAGGTAGCAGGGTCAGAGGAGCCTTGGCAACGGGCCCCATGCACTGGTGGCCGTGCGGGAGCCGTCAGCCTCTGGAAGCGCCCCAGGGGGCAGGGCGCGGGACACCCAGGGAGGCTGAGGGGCAGCGGTGGACGGCTGGTGTCGTTGCGGTAGAAGAGGGAGACGGTGATGTTCCTGTGGAGAGGGATAGGGCACAGTGGCACTGGCCCGTCAGCAGGAGAGGCTGGGTGGAGTCAGTTGTGAGGCCCACCCACCGCCACTGTCACCCCTCCTCACCCTCCATCATCTTCCTCATCCCTGAGGCACCTCCGGAACTCAAAGGCCAGGCAGGCAGCGTACGGTGGCGTCGGGGTCTTCCCGTCGTAGAGGCCCAGCGCCCCCAGGAGGGCCAGGATGGTGCTGTCGTGCTGTGGGTGGGGGCAGGGCTGAGTTCAGCTTAGGCCTCCAGGGCCTGTCTCGCCCATCCCTCCACCTGTGACCGGCCTGTCCCTCCAAACTGCATGAGGCTTTGAGCAGAGCTTTATCTGGGACTGCTGCCCTCCCTTGACCTAACTCCCCTGCCCTCTGACTGGGGCACTCACGGCTGAGTACATCACCATCTTGAGGGGCAGACCCAGGCGCTGGGCCCGAGAGAAGTTGGTGAGGATGGCATCGAGCAGGATCCCTGAGGGTAGAGCAGAGAGCTCAGAGCTGGGCCCTGTGCCCAGGAAGGTGTGGCAGCTTCCCTGCCCACACCTCACCTCCTGTCAGCTGGGCCTTCTCTGCTGCCCGGGGTGGCCCCACATGTGCCCCAATATCCAAAGCTGAAATCTGTGCCAGTGTCCGCAGGACATCCGGGGAGGCCCAGGATGGAAGGGTGAGTCCATGTGCCCGCTGCAGGGAGAGAGGAGTTGGGGCCAGATATTAGGGAAGTCTTCCATATCCAGATAAGCAAAACAACGTGTAATTAGGAACAGGGCAGCAGGAAAAGCCAGGCACTGGTGTAGTCCTGGCTACTAAGCTGAGATTTGAGGCTCTCGGTTCAAAACTGACCTGGGCAGGGAAGTCTGTGAGACATCACCAGTCAGTGAACTACAAAGAAGGCTGCAAGTGGAGCTGTGTGCCCGCGGCCTTGGTTGGAAAAGCTAAGGCACAGCATCTAGGCTGAGTTAAACCCCCAGTATTAGCTCGGAAAGAAGGGTGTGAGAACTATGAAAGCCTCCTCCCTTGGTTTTGAGGTCAGCTGCTATGCAGGTTCTGAGTTCTGCTCCGCTGGAGCTTTTCTGATGAGGAGCTTGCAGGAAGAACTGCATGGCCTGAAAACCCAGAAGCGTGGCCTTCCCCGCTGGGAAACTGAGTCCCACAGGTTGAATCCCTTGGCCTGAGGAAACCGTGCTAGCCTGGGACCCTTGGTGTGGGAGAGACAGGGACTCACCTGGCAGATCAGTGTGTCCAGAACCTTCCACGCCTTGCGGAGGGGTTCCCCAACCAGTGTCAGCCCGGTAAAGTTGCTCAGGCGAGTCAGGAAGTCCTGGGTGCACAGAGCTGGGTGAGCTGATGGTTCATCCCAGCACCCCACTTCAGAGGCCCCCACTCACCGTCCAACCCTCCAGAGCCTCCTGGTACTCGGCAGCCTCTGTGGACTCCCGCAGCAGTTCATGGTACCGGGGACAGCTGCGCATGGGGAACCTAAGCAGCTGGGGGAAACTGAGGCTCAGGACAGCAGCACAGGGGAGGGGGCTCCCCCAGCCCTGCCTCTCCCCCGAGTCTCTAAGCAGTGATACTGCCAGCCAGACCTGAGTCTGCCATGTCCCTCCTGTCTCATCCCTGTCCCTTCCTCCGCCCTCACACCCCTTGGCTCCTGACCTTATCCTCGCTGACGGGCACCGTGTGCACGGGGATGGGCTTCCAGTCGGCCTCAGGGTTACCCGGGGCGGCCTCGGGGAACAGCCCGGCCAGGTTGGCCTGCGCGCTCTCCAGCGTGCGGTCAAAGTCGGTGCTGCGGATGTACACCTGCAGAGGGCAGAGCAGAGGGCGGCAGTCCACCATGGCTGCAGATCAAAAGCCTGAGTCATGTTGGGCACTGGGAGTCAACACTCGAGGTGGGTTTAACATTGGCACTTGGGACCACAGGTCAGACGTCAGTATCAACGGTGTTTGGCTGTCTGATCAGAAGGTGAGACATGGACCAGGGGCCAGGAGGACAGGAGTTAGAGGCAGATCAAGGAGATGGTGACAGGAGGTCAGAGGTCAGGATAAGGAGCCTGAGCACCCAGCTTGGGTAGAAGGCCGTAAGGAAACGGCCTGAGGTGAGGAGAAAGAACTGTGCCCGAAGCAAATTAGAGGATGCCAGAAGAGGGAGGTCAGTGTTGGGGTGTGGCTTAGTGCCGTAGAGTGCTCTCTTGACAAGCGCAGAGCTTGTGTGGCCCCCAGGACCATGAGAAGGGAGACGAAAAGAGGAGGGGAGGGACAGACAGTTGGCAGTGAGGAGAGCAAATAGATCAACAGAGACACGTTTGGTTGAGTAAGGGTCACAGGGTCTAGTTATGGCTGGTGGAGGTCAGAGATAGGTCATCGTCTACAGATGTGGGTCAGGTTGATGGAGGTCAAAGGGCAGAGCTGCAAGTTCTGGGAGGGAAGGGAGCCTAGGGTTTCCCCACCAACATGGCAGTACCTCCTCCCGCCGGTACTCTGGACTCAGGAAGGCCTTGTAGCGTCGCCTCAGGAACCGACCCAGCTCCAGCTGCTGGCGGATTCCCTCCTGGGGATACAGCTGGCCTCAGCCGACCCTCCTCCCCTCCCCTGCGCCTGCCCCACCCCTGCTCCTCTGCCGCCTCCTCACCCGGGTCAGCTGGCCCAAGCCTCGAGGCCACAGGCTGGAGACAGATTCCTTGTGCGGGTCTGTGGGGTAGGAGGCCAGCGGGGCACGGTCGCCATGGCGGAACACCTGGAGACAGACTGGGTCAGGGCTGGCGGGAGGGAGGCGGGGGCCAGGCAGGGCAGGGGCAGCTCACCAGAGCCACGAACACCAGGGGTCCCTCCGGCAGGGCCTGGGGTGGGAGCAGGAGCAGGAGCAGCAGGAGCGGTCCACCACAGTGGCCCTGAAACCCTGGCCCGGCCATTTCCACACAGCTCAGACGCTGAGCTCAGCCACAGTCTGCCACTGCCTCACCTGCTCATTAGCCTCTGCCTTGGCCCCCCTCGAGCCAGCACAGGTCCAGGCATGCCCCCCACAGCACCTGAGACCTCCTCTCTGCCTGGGGTAACCGTTTCATCTTCACCAGGCCCCAGCTCATCACCCGCATCTGCCTTGTTCTCTGTTGAGTTTCCTTTCGTTTATATTTTGCAGTACCAGGGTTTGAATTCAGGGCTTTGTACTTGGTAGGCAGGAGCGTTACCACCTCAGCTTGTCCTCCGTGCCATCTTGGCTTGGTTATTTTTTGAGATGGGATCTCCCTCAGTCTGTCAAACACATGGGCTGCGATCTGGTTTCATATCATTGCTGCAGTGACAGGACAGGCGTGTGCCACTTGACCCAGCTTTAGGGAGAGATGGGCAGGGGTGAGGGGATCTCACAAGATTTTCTGCCAAGGTTGGCCTCAAACTACAGTCCTCCCATTCCCAGACTCCCAAGCACAAGCCACTGCAGTATCCTCTGACCCTGTCCTCCCTTTCCGAGACCTCCTTCAGCTATCACTTGAGCCACACTCCAGTTCAGCTTTCCTTGCTGTTTGTGTATGTGCATGCGTGTGCACGCGCACACATGTACACTGTTACCAGAATTTTCTCTCCCTCTTTTTTGTGGATGCCAGTCTTGGGGCTCAAATTTGGGGACCTGGGCACCAGCCCAGAGCTTTTGTGCCCAAGGTTGGTGCTCTACCACTTGAGCCACTGCTCCACTTCTGACTTTCTGATTGTTAATTGGAGATAAGAGTCTCATGGACTTTCCTTCCCCATCTGATTTTGAACGGTCGTCCTCAGATCTCAGCCTCCCAGCTGATTACAGGTGGGAGCCGCCAGTGCCCAGAGGATCCTCACTGAACTTTTTCACTTGTGCCTGACACTTTACTATTTGAGCCAGATCTCCAGCCCTGCTTTCTTTTTGGCTGGTTATTTTAGGCGGATCCCCGCCTCCTGAGTAGCTCAGACAGCAGGTGTCTGGCTTTTCAGGTGTTTTCTGATTCCCCTGTTACCTAATATCTATCCTGCCTCATACCCAGAATGCTCTTCTCTGGTCTCCATGACCACCATTCTGGTTTCCTCGACGACCCCCTCTTAGTTCCAGTGGCTTCTCCCCTCTTTGGCTCAGAGGCCTGGGAAGGGAGAGAGGTCAAGGAGTGTGTGGCTAAAGGAGTGGAGTGTATGGCCATGAACTTCCAAGAAGTGAGTGGGGGGGGGGAGGAAAGGGGGAACAGGGCTAGGGCGGGAGGGGAAGGGTGCTGACCTCTCCCTCCTCTCCAGAATGTGACCCTGGCCATGGCAGTGCTGACCATCATTGCTTCCATCTACTTCTTCAACAAGGTGAGGAGGGGCGGCCGGGAGCCGACCTCCCTCTGCCCTTCCCCCCCTCATTCCTGTCTCTGTGGTTCTTCCTCCTCAGGCCCAGCAATGAGGACACATGGGCTCCCCAGCCTTGGAGCTGGACCCCCACCCACCTAACCATGACCCTGGCCTCTGAAACCTAATAAACGCAACGTCATAACCTGCCTCCTGGCTCGACTCTGTGAGGGGGGCTGGTACGCTCCAGCTGCAGGATGGGCGGTGGCGGGGGGGGGGGGTAGACATCCGAGATCTGGATGTCTTCAGCGGTTCCCTGGGTCTGAAACCTGTTTCTGTCAGAGCTGCACATCCGGTTCCTGAAAGCCTCCTGTGTGTGTGTGTGTGACATCCGTCACTATTTCTGGTGTCAACACACCTTTTATTTGGGGGAAGGGACTCACTAGGCAAGTGCTCTACCACTTGAGTCTTGTCCCTGGCCCTTTCTCCTTTAGTTTTTCTAAGAGGGTCTCACACAAGGCCTGGACCATCCTGCCTCCTCCTCCCGCTGGAATTACAGGCATATGTTACCACATCCAACCTTCCCCCAGTTTTTTTTTCTTGTTTTGAATAGAAAGCAGTCTTCCTTGGGCTATTACACATGGCTGTGAGAGGTCTTGTCAGGAGGCTGAGTGAGTGAGTGGGCAAGTCCTGGTATACTTAAGTGAGATTGAATCTGCTTTTTAAGGCACATAGAAGCACAAGGTTTATTCTTGTAAGCATTATTCTTCCCAAGTATGACCAATAAAAGCATTCCCCATTTTTTTTAATAAAAGGGTCTTAGCAAATCCTGTTCAACCTTTGATATCCATCTGGACATAGAAATGTCTACAAACCCCAAAGTTTCTATTTTTTATTTGGTGTTAACAGTCCTTTTTGTTAGTCCCCCTCCTCACCCCCTGATTCCTCCCTCTTCCTGGGAATGCCAGAAGGGAGTCACCCCAGCCCTTTTTTGAGTTTCACCTACTTCTCTGAAAAGCAGCAATTTCATCTTAACCCAATTATCTGATAGCGTGGCTCCTGGGTGTGCTGTATGCTGGTTTTACAGAGAAAGGACCAGGAGCCCCCAATTACAAACACATCTGTTATTCTTAGCATAACTTCGGCTTGGTGCAGTGTGGTTTAATCGAATCAGGGGCGCAGTGTCCTGATTGGAGCTTTGGGTATGATTCCACAAGTCACCACAAGAGGGCAGGGACCGACCATCTTCCCAGGTCCGTGCGATCCCAGCTGTGGTTGACCTCAGCCCAAGGAATTTGATTTTCACAAAACCACAGTGAAGCTTCTAAGTCCTGAAGGGATCCTGGTGGCTTCCTCTTCTCAGCGTGGGCTTGCTTGTCAGGGTTTGATTTTTTTTTAAATGAATAACAACCTGGACTTGGGGGTGCTGGGAACATGCCTGTAGAATACATTGAGTTTGAAAACTTCCCTTAGAGAATGTACAGCCAAGGTTAAGAGACCACTCAGATGCCCTTTCCAAAGAGGAGTTTGGCACGGTGGCTCATTGCTGTAATTCTAGCTACTCAGGAGGCAGCAGTAAGATGAGGTCCTAGGGTCAACCTAGGCAAAAAGCTACAGAGGCTCCATCGCCATCAACAATAGGTCAGTCCCAGGCAGGCTTACCAGACAAAAACTCCAAATCATATAGAAAAAAACAAAGTAAAGGTGTCAGGGTAGCAAGTATGAAGCCTTGCTAATTCCAATATCACTAAAAAAAGAGGAGCTAGGCACGGTGGCTCACGCCTGTCACCCTAGCTACTCAGGAGACTGAGATCTGAGAATCAAGGTTCAAAGCCAGCCCAGGCACAAAAGGACCTGAGACTCTTTTTTTTTTTTTTTTTTTTTTTTTTTTGCCAGTCCTGGGCTTAAACTCAGGGCCTGAGCACTGTCCTTGGATTTTCTCAAGGCTAGAGCTCTACCACTTGAGCCTCAGCACCATTTCCGGCTTTTTTCTGTGTATGTGGTACCAAGGAATCGAACCTGGGTCTTCATGCATGCTAGGCAAGCACTTTAACCACTAGGCCAAACTCCCGGCCGGACCTGAGACTCTTATCTCCAATTAACCTCTAGAAAAAACATGAAGTGGGCCTTGGCTCAAGGGTAGGGTGGTAGCCTTGAGCTGAAGAGCTCAGGGACAGCGCCCAGGCCAACTTCAAGCCACATGACCCACAAAACAACAAAAAACATGATGAATTTTCCCATATTTCTGCAGAGATTCAGGACATGGAGGCCAGGAGTTTGGCCTAGTGATAGAATGCTTGCCTCCCGTGCACAAAGACCAGGGTTCAATTCCTCAGAAACACATACATAGAAAAAGCTATAAGTGGTGCTGTGGCTCAAGGGGTAGAGCTCTAGCCTTGAGAAAGTCCAAGGACAGTGCTCAGGCCCTGAGTTCAAGCCCCAGGACTGGAAAAAGGAAAAGAAAAAAAAAAGAAGATTCAGGGGTGGGAGGGAAACGGGTACCAAGACATGTGAAAGGGTATCAATGTATGTGAATTAAGGCACCTTCTATCTGGCAAATATCATGTAACCCTTTTACTAATTACAATAAAAAAAAGAAGATTCAGGACATGAAATAAAAATCAAGGGTCTGGGAGTTTGGCCTAGTGATAGAGTGCTTGCCTAGCATGCATGAAGACCCGGGTTCGATTCCTCGGTATCACATACATAGAAAAAAGCCAGAAGTGATGTTGTGGCTCAAGTGGTAGAGCTCTAGCCTTGAGAAAGTCCAAGGACAGGGCTCAGGCCCTGAGCTCAAGCCCAGGACTGGCAAAAAAACAACAACAACAAAAACAACAACAACAAAAAAAAAAACAGCCAAGCTGGGTGAGGTGGCTTATGCTTGTAATCCTAGCCACTCAGGAGACTGAGACCTGAGGATCATGGTTCAAAGCCAGCTCGGGCACTGAAGAATGTGAAACTCTTCTCTCCAATTACTAGAAAAAGGGATGTGGGGCTGTGATTCAAGGGGTAGGGAGGTAGCCCTGAGTTGAAGAGCTCGGGGACAGCGCCCATGCTCAGAGTTCAAGCCCCATAACACCTTCCCCCCTCACAAAAACATGAGCCGGTTCTAAAATGAAGACAAATGTGGCTTCTTGGGCCAGGGACAGACTGAAGACTCACCAAGACACATCCAGTGTGGTAGTGCAGGCCTGTCATCCGGCCACTCAGAGACTGCGTGGAAAGGAGCAGTTGCAGTCAACAAGGGTCCTCTTAGCTACAGAAATTACAGGCCTTGGGCATGGCTAGAGACGAGCAGGATCACAGGGACCCTGGTCCAATCAGCCTGGTTCTGGACCAGACCCAGGCCTCTTGTCTTTTGTCACCCCGTCCTTCTGTCTGTCCACCTCTGCTCCGCTCTTTCCTTACAGCCTCAATTCTATTTCTGCACCCTGGCCTGGCCTGTCACACCTGGGCTCCCTGCTTCAGCTTCCACTTACAGCCAAGACTCTCTGACTCCTTTACAGATAGACAAGTTCTCTCTGAACTACCTCTCCCGGCTCCTTCTTTGGGTCTCTGTCTCCCTCTTTTCCTGTCAATCTCTCCCTCCTGGGTCTTCTGCCCTTCTGTTTCCTCCAGACCCCACCCATCCTGTCTGGCTGTGTTCAACCAGCCGCACCTGCTTTGGAGTGAAGGAGACGGGGAGCCCCACCCCATGTCCTCAGGTTCCCACAGGACCACTCAACCTCCAATTCCTCCCCTGACCCGGCCCCTGGCAGGGCCAAAGAAGCTGGCACAGCCGCCTCCTGAAGGCCTGGTCCCCACACACATAAAGCAGAGGGTGGAGCCAGCTGCTGGCCCCCACGAAGCTGAACCCCAGCAGTCTGAGCAGTACCCAGACCTCCCCAAAGTCCAGCCCAGCCTCACGGGCCCCCAACAACTTCAGTAACAGCAGCAGATGGAAAGGAAGCCAGCAGACAAAGAGCATGACTGCCGTGGCCCAACGCAGGCCCAGTAGCGGAGGTCGCCCAGTCAGCCGTGCCAGCTGCAGCTGGGCCCCCAAGAGGCTGCGAGAGATTGCCATCACCCCCAGGGGCACCCCAAAACCAAACACCAGCTGATCCAACATGGGGCCCCAGGACCTGGAGCCCTGGTCCTGGCCAGGGGCTTCTGCAGCTGGAGTCCTATTACAAGGGACAGCCAGGCTGACCTGGTGCCTCCTGGCTTGCAGGACTGGCCCCCCCAAACCCAGCAGAAGAATCCAGAACCCACCAGCCCAGAAGACCACCTGCCGAGCTGTGTGGTGGCCCAGGGCCCAGGCAGGCTGGCACAGCGAGGTGTAGCTGTCAGCAGCCAGCCGGGCCAGCAGGCGGCCACTGGCCCAGCAGGTGAGGAAGGACAGGCTGGGGTCCACACAACAAAAGGCCCCCCCCAGGGGCCAGCAGGAGCATGTCCAGGCGAGGCTCAGTGGCAGGAGTGTGGTAAAGAGGACATCAACGGTGATCTGGTAGCCAAACCAGGCAGTGGACAGAGGGGGCGGCAGGAGGGACCCAGCGGCCCGGACCAGCAGGCTGTGGCTGGCCACCTCGAGGAGATAGGAGGCAGCCATCACCAGGGAGTAGAGGAGGATCAGGGTGGCCCAGGGGTGGCCCAGTGCTCCAGGGGGCGCCGGCCGCCAAGGCTCCGAAAGGTCATCCATGGGCCAGACAAGGCTGTGGAGACCCAGAACCTCCATGTCAGTCACCCCAGTTCTTCCTCCAGATCTCTGTCCTGCACCCCAATGTCACCTCCACCGGCCACTCAGTCTCCCATGTCCTCGCCCCCTTCAGTTCTGGGCCCTTCTGGTCTCCTGGGCCTGGAACTCAGAGCCTGGGTGCCATCCCATAGATTTTTCCACTCAAGGTTGGTGCTCTACCACTTGAGTCAACTCCACTTTTGACTTTTTGCAGATAAGAGTCTCATGGACTTTCCTGCCCAGTCTGGCTTCGAACCGCAACCCTCAGATCTCAACCTCCTGAGTAGCTAGGATTATAGGTGTGAGCTCTAGCACCCAGCCTTCCTACCCTACTTGACTACCTCATGCCCAGCCAGCCAGCACAGCTCAGGCTCCTCCCCTCTCCTTAGCCTCTCTGCCGACTCCAGGCTCTAGCACGCCCCGGACCCTCTTAGCTCCCCAGTGCCCTTGGACAAAGTGCCAGCCTCCCGCCAGACCCCACCACACACACACAGATTCCAGGACCAGGCCTGTCAGCCTCTGGTCCTGAAATCCCAGCATCCTGAAATTCAAGGCCTGAGAGCTACTAGAAAACAGACCTTTAAATAGCTTGCCCTTCATGAGGGGAAATTGAGGCCTAGAGGAACAATCAAATCCCACAGCAAGGCAGAGAGCCCTGAGCTTGTCATATTTGGGAGTTCAGAGGCCTGCATCAGCACCCGGGTCCCACTGTCTGTGGATCTCAGTTTCTCCCCCACCTGGCCCCTTCATGTCTCCACTCACCAGAGGTGGGAGTCAGAGGTCCTCCAGATGTCTGAGCAGAGCCAGTGGCCTGGTCTTCTTTGGGCTGCAGGAAGTAGGAACTGAAAGTCACTCACCAGTAGAAGAGGAAGTAGAAGCTGGGGTCTGCATGGAAACCAGAGACTACTAAGTGCTGTCTGGGCCTGGGCCTGGGCCTTCATTTCCCCCTCCATGAATGGAGGTGCTGGCTTGCTCCTCAGGGAAAGAAGCCCCTCGGCCTGGCATCTGCAGCATTTGTGTGGTTCCGTCCATTTTCTTCCTCCTCTTCCTCTCCCCCTCCTCCTCCTCCCTTTCCTCTGTTTCTGGAATAAACCGCACACCTCCACAAGTGAACACCCCTGTTCACACATCTGGTATTTGTCTTCACCATCTCTTCAACCTGGTGCCCCTTGCTTTGTCCCACCAACGCATGCAACAGACTCCTAGTCATTCTTCAAAACCCAATGAAGTCTGTTACCTCCCTGGAATCTCTGATCTGTCCACCATTCACCCCATCAAGGGGGCTGAGAATGCTTCTTTGTATGAAGTACTTGTAGTGTGAGTTTAGCTCATGCCAAGCCTTCTGCATCCTGGGTTCTCTGACCATCTAGAACTCTGTTCAAAGACCACCTCTTCCCAGAAGGCTCTCCATGGCCCTTCAACTGCTTCTCATGATTATGCGTTGTCTGATCATCCCGCAAATGCTTGACTATAACCCCTCTGTAAGAGCTGCATCCACCTGCCAGGCAGCAGTGACTCACTCCTGTAATCCCAGCTACTCAAGACACTGAAACCTGAGGACTGTGGCTCAAAGCCAGACCAGGCCAGAAAGTCCATGAGAGTCTTACCTTCAACCAAAACTTCTAAAATAATGAATTTGTGCAGTGCAATGCCCCCAAATTCCTAGGAATTTGTTAGAATGACAGGAAATGGATGCACCCATTTTATGGATCAACACATGGAGTCTCTTGGAGTCTCTTCTTTTTTGGCAGTCATAGGGCTTGAACTCTGGGCCTGGTCACTGTCATTGAGCTCTTCAGCTCAAGGATCCCTCCTTACCCCTTGAGCCACAGCACCACTTGCGGTTTTCTGGTGGTTAATTGGAGATGAGTCTCACAGACTTTTGTGCCAAGGCTGGCTTCGAACCGAGATCCTCAGGTCTCAGTCTCCTGAGCAGCTAGGGTGACAGGTGTGAGCCCCCACAGCTCGTCCTCTTGGGGTCTTGTAGTCAGTTGATTTGTGCCTCTGGGATGAGAAGGGGGCACAGAGATAGGGACAGCCTGCAGGAGAGGAGCTCCCAAGCCAGGCTGGCCAAGGATTAGGCTGCGGTGGGAGGGGCGTGGCTGGCGGTGGACGAGAAGGGGTACAGGGAGGGGAAGTGGGTACAGGCTCGCCTAGGTTTTGTCCTGGGGCCAATGTGGGCCTCAGAGTGGCCCAGACTTGGAGTAATGGAGGGAAAGCGAGGGACAGGAGGAGGGGGCCTTTCCCAGCCCGCCCGCCCTGCCCTTCCTGCCGCACCCCTCCTCTCCCATACCTTGGGGTTGAGGGTAGGACGTGGCTGAGGATTTCCGAGTCCTGCATTTGAGTCCGTCCTCGGCAGCGCAGCCTGGCTCCAGTGAGTGAAGCTCCGGTCCCTGGGAACGGGGCTGGTGAAGGGGAACAGAACCTACAACCGTGCGGGGCGGGGCTGGGAGGTGTCAGGAGGTGAACAGTCTCCTGACAGCTATTTCCCGACACTCGATGACAGACTGTCTCCTGCGGCAGGGAACATCTCAAACCAGGCCAGATTGGGGGCGCCGCCTCCCCTCCCTCTTCGCCTGGGAGAAACAGAGGTAGTGATTAAGATGGCATAATTACCTCCCTCCCGCCCGGGAAGCAAATCCTTCCTTCGGGCTGTCTACTCCCTGCGCTCAGCGAGGCGTGCGCCCTTACTACGCGCTCTGCCACGCGCGCAGCCAGCGCCGGACCGCCGGCCCCGCCCCCGGCGCGCGGGCCCCGCCCCCGATCGAGCGCCCTCCCGGCGTGTTCGCCCCTCCCCCGAAGCGTCAGCTCCTCCTCCAAGGCATTAGCCCCGCCCCCGATCGTCAGCTCCCCTCCAGATGTTAGCCCCACCCCTAAGCGGTAGCTCCGCCCCACGACATCAGTCCTTGCCACAAGCCTTGGCCCCTCGCCTGGCGGTCGAGTCCTGACTCCACCACCTCCTTGCTGTGTGACCTGATGAAAGTCGCTTCGCCTCTCTGGGCCTCGAGTGTCCTCATCTGTGCGAGGGACGCGATCGCAGCGCCGTCCTCCGGGGCCCAGGGCCGGTCTCGGGGGTCCGGACGGGGTCAAAGGAAGAGCTCATGGCTTTGGTCTTAGAACCCAACCGAAGACCGCTGCCTCCCCGGGGAGGAGCCTGCCTGGCTGGGAAAACCGCAGGATGTCAGAAGGCGTCGCCGCATTCATTAAGAAATCGATGCGGATGAAACTCCTCCCGGGATCCCACTCTTGGAGTCCGCGTAGGCGAAGCGCTGGGAAGCCGCCCGGAGGAGGGCGAGCAGGTGTGCAGCCATGCGCCGCGACACGCGGCCCGCCCGGGGACCGCGCGAGGCCCGGCAGGAAGCCAGCCTGCCAGGTGGCACCGCCATCGGAGCAGACACCGGCGGAGGAGCCTCGCCCACTCCCACAGCGATCCGCACAGACATCAGACATCCTGCTGTGGGAGGTTGCAGGAGGGGAACTGAGGCACGGAGAGCGAGACCGGGATTTGAACTTAGCACTTGGTGCTTTAGCTCATGGTGTTCTAAAACCTCCAACCCTGAAAAGCATTTCTTACTGTTTTCCATACCTACTGAGACTCTATATGAATTTATTTCACTTAAACTTAGTTATGGAACTGGGAATGTGGCTTAAGTGGTAGAGTACTTGTCCAGCATGCATGAAAACCCTGGGTTCAATCCCTCAGTACCACATTAACAGAAAAAGCTGGAAGTGGCTCTGTGCCTCAAGTGGTAGAGTGCTAATGAGCAAAAGCAGCTCAGGGACAGTGTCCAGTCCCTGAATTCAAGCCCCAGGAATGGGGGAAAAAAAAAAGAAGATACTATCTGCACAGTGATCCTCCTGTGTTCTGAAAAACGGTAGCTGGGAAAGCATGAAGTACAGCAGTCCAGTGAACCTTTGTGGCTTCTGACGTCCTACTCCTGGGATAAGGAGCCAGACTACATTTCCCAAAATACTCTTGGGCGAGGCCAGTGAGTGGGAATAAAACTATGAACTCTGATTGGAGACAACATAGCTCTGACAATGCCTGGGACGTGGCCCTCAGGCTTGCTGGGAAATGTAGGCAACTGCCACGTGGAAAGAGAGCGGTGGGACTTGACAGGACCTTTAGGAGACTCCCTCAGACTGCTGGGAATGGCGATCAGCCGGTTAGCCTCCTGGGACTTGTAGTCCAGAAAATCCCCCCCCCCCCCACACCTTTTTTTTCTTTCCTTCCATTAAAGTAAAAACCCTTCCTGGACTTGGGATGATCTAAACATGTATCTCACCCGGCTGTTGTAGCCCCTTTGATGCATAAACAACCAGAGCAAACGCCCTGTGTTCCCAGCCTCTGTCTCCCTTATGCACACAACTCTGTCCCTGAGCTGGTATGGGTGGTCTTGGCCCAAACTAGGAGACCAGACATAGATGTATAAGGACAGACTCTGTGGGCTGTCCAAAGCCTGTGCTTGTCCCAGCCCCAGGAAGGCCAGGGAGGAAGAGTTGATCCTTCTCAGCTCCACAACTTATGCCATACCGGTATCTTCATTCAGTCAGTTCCCTTGCGCCCCGGGACCCTAAACACATCAAGTTGGTGCTACCCAGTCCTGCCCAGTACAGGGACAAGAAGTGTTCCTCAGCTAGTTGGGCAGCACCGGGTTGGAAGAAGACACCATTGGTTCTGATCACCAAAGGGGAGCCCTTGAGCAAAGTCATCCCTGTGACAGAAGCTGTCTTGCCCACAGGCTCCATTTTATTCCTCTCTCTGTACTAGTTTGAGCTCAAGGCCTTCTGTTTGCTGCAGGCACTCTACCACTTGAGCCATGCACACCCCCAAACCTTTGCGCCGAGTAAAGCCTTCCCCCGCCCCAGGCTGGTCTGGGACAGTTAAATCTCCCAGTTATGGTTCCCCGAGTAGCTGGGAAGACAGACGTATAGCATCTATCACCGTTCCTCCGGCTTTTATTGACTGAGATGCGGTCTTGAGAACTTTTTTGCCCAGGCTGGCCTTTGAACCACGACCTTCTGGATCACTGCCTCCCAAGTTGCTAACATTACAGGCGTAAGCCATCACACCCGGCTCAGTTTTGTACTTTCTATAAACTCCAGACAAAATGTGGGTAAGTGCGCTCCTCTTTGGGGAATGGGCAGGGTGCCTCCTACCCTCCTTCCTTCCCAGGAGATCCGATGGGGTGTTGGTGTGGCGGAGGGAGGGAAGAGGCAGAGATGGAAGGGTAGGCTGGATTATATCCCCATTCCTCAACTCCAGGGGAGTCCTGCCCGCCTCTCACAGCGCCTGGCCGGACGAGGCGGGGGACACTTGGGGGCCCAGGGAGGGAAGGGAATGGGGTGGAGCGCAGGGGTGGGAACCGGCCCGCTAGAAGGGAAACTCGCAGACGTAGTAGAGGCGCCGATCGCAGTCATGGTCCCACCAGGAGCCGTCGTCCGAGGCCTGCGCCACGCAGTTCTCCAGCACGCCGCCGTTAGGTTGGTCGGGACTGAGTGGGTGCGGCGCGGCGCTGGGCCGGGCGCCCGGTTCGGGGCTGGGCGCCCGGTGCCACGCGAAGAAGGACACGCGCTGGCCGTTCTCGAAGAGGTAGAGACCTTCGGCGCGCCGGTCGTGCACGCCCAGCCACACCGGCCAGTTGTAAGGCGCGAGCGCCGCGCGCAAGTACCGCGCCAACGCGTCCATCTGCTGGCGGTCCGCCGGTTGCGCCAAGCTCCCGCCCCGAGCAGCGCAACGCGCCTGCGCCGCGGGCTGCGTCTCGAAGTCACGCGAGAGAAGGAAGCATTTGTGGCCCAGGCGCAGCCCCTTCAGGCAGCCTACGGAGAGGGCGGGACGGGAAGAGGGCGGGGCCAGAGTGTTTGTGGGCGGGGCGGGGAGGGAGGCGTGTCCCAAGTGGCGGTGGGAGGGGCTCAGGGAGCGGCTAGAGGGCAGCAAGGAGGCTGGGTCAGAACTACAACGACCAATGACGCGGAGCCAGGAACTTCGGGGCGTGGTCCGTGTGGGTGTGGTCATCTGGTGGGGGCGGGACTTCAGAGCAGGGGCGGTGGGGGCGTGGCGCTGTCTGAGTCGGGCCGGGTAGGCTTCTGGGAAGAAGCGTCTCGCCCTCCGCCCAATCCAGTTATTCTGATCCCAGATCTGCCAACACATCCTAATTTCCTGGGAACCCTTTTGCCCGTCTGACTCCTTCATGTCCCCATGGCTTCCCCACTTGGCCCGGACCATCCGACCTTCCTCACCACGCCGGGCAGGCGCGAACTCACCTTCCAAGCGGCCGTGCTCGCGCTCAGCGCGGGCCTGCGCCTCCTGCAGGGCTTGCACAGCGTCTTGGGTGTTGCCCGACGCATCCCGCAGCTGCCGCAGCCCCTGGGTCAGCTCGACCACGCGGGTGTCCAGCGCGTGCAGACGGACGTGCAGCTGGTGCAGGCCTGTGTCCAGGCCCGCCAGGCGGCCCACTGCGGACGGATGGACAGGGTGCTCACGGGTGGGGGGCTTGGGGGCGTCTCTGGGAGTGGGGGAGTGGGGGCTACGGGACTGAGGGAAGGAAGGAAGGGAGTTCAGGAACTTCCCAAAGTGGTCCCTGGGGAGGACCCGCCAGTGCTCTGTAAGCAGTTGAAAGCCCACCCGATTTCTGGTTACTCACGGATATAAGTGATGGTGTCCTCAGGAGTAGGAGAGGGGCTGGAGCTGGTGGTGGGGGAAATCTGTGTTGCTTCCTCCTCTTCTTCCTCCCCTTGATCCTCCTCTGTCCCCCAAGTCCCTTGACCTTCCGCAGTTGAGGCAGGATTCTCCTCCCTCCTCCCATCTGGCAGCCCCAGGGCCTCCTGTAAATGCTGGTCAGTGGATAACGGATCAGCCCCATCTCCCAGTCCACCCTCCCCCAACCCTATCTTCAGCTGGATGACCTAACGGCCTGCTTCCCTTCTCTGAAGCCACCTTCCCATGCTGTCAAGTCCCCATTTCTCAAACTCTGGGATACTCTCACCCCAAGCCCAGGGAGTTCCCTTCCACTACTCACCTTCAGCATCAGGGCCTCCCGCTCCTGCTCCTCTTCCAGGGCTCCTCCCCAGCCTCCTTCCCACTCCCTCGCAGCTCCTCGAGCTCCATGGCCAAAGCCCAAGAGCTGGAGGACCACCAAGGCCCTGAAGAACCAGGATGCCTGCATGGGGGGAGGGGGCTCTTGGCACCCAAGGTCAGAGATGCTGGATGTCAGGGCTGAGGCTGGGCTCCCTGGAGACTGTGCCCTTGTGGTGGGTGCTGATTGCTAGCCCCCGGACCTCTACTTATCCCAGATGCTTTCCAGTGCCTCTCCTCTCTTCTGATCTCAGAGGGCTAGTCTTCTTGGCTTTTTGGTGTGTGTGTCTCCCCGCCCTTCTTGGCTCCCCTGAGGCCTTGCCTTTGTGGCCGGAAACCTCCAACGTTCCAAAGCCAAGATCCCGCCTTGGGTCTCCCCCTCCCTTTCCACTCTCCAGAGCTGGCTTCTGTGGGGTTCTTTCCTTCTGCCTGGCCAAGAGCTTAGCGGGTCAGGACTAGAACCTTGCTCTCCAGAGGATCCTGGGGACAGAAGGCCCTTGCCCAGGAACCCCCCAGGACCCAGGGGACAAGGTGGGGTGATGGGACTTTTCAGCCACACAACCTCCTTCCTCTCTCTCCTGGCCATTCGTGAGGAGGGGGTAGACCTCAGGATCTGCCCAGGTTATTATTACCCTGTGGCCACCATTTTCCATCATAGGCTCCAGGGTGCCCCCTCCCCAACTCCTGTCCCCATCAAAATGAGCCATCGCCACCCACCCAGCCCTCATCCAATGAGAAAATAAAGTATATGTGTATGTCTGTGGGGACACATAAAAATATCCATGTGCAGCCAGGAGTCAGTGGCTCCTGCCTAAAATCCCAGCTACTCAGGTGGTTGAGATCGGAGGATTATGATTCCAAGCCAGTTGGGGCAGGAAAGGTCATGAGTCTCTTATCTCCCACAAACCACCAAAAGCTGCAAATAGAGGTATAGCTCAAGTGGTAGAACACCAGCCTTGAGTGAAAAAGCTAAGGAACACTGCCTAGGCCCAGAGTTCAAGCCACAGAACCTACACACACACATACACACACACGCACACAGAGAGCATGCACAATTGTGTGCACATAGTTGTGTGCAGCCCTCCCAGCAATTATTGGAAGCTTCCTGCAGACCATGCCCTGGCTGGGCCGTGTTCCACCACGATGCAACAGATAAGCTCCAGGATGAAGGGCTATACAGTGGGGGGTGGGGCATGGGGGTTGCAGTGAGCTGTCAGAGAAGGTTTCTCCAGGAGATGGGGTAGACAGATGCCGGGCTGGGTGCAGAGAGCGCTGTAAACAATCCAGGAGCTGCTTCATCCCAGCCTGGACCACTGCAGTCCCCTCCTTCCTGCCCTCCTCCTCCTCCTCCTTCCTCTGAGCCCCTCCAATCCCGGCTGCCTGCTTGCCGCAGCCAGAGCAATCCTTCCAAACCATAAATCAAATCACATCATTCCCACTCCCCTACCTTCCCATCAGAAGCAGGAGGAAAGCCAAACCCAGGCGCAGCCCTCAGCCCAGCCTGCTGCCGAGGGCTGGGGGAAAGAGGAACCATGTGTACCTGCGACTTCATCACCTCTGCTCCCCATGTACCCCCACTTCCAGAACACCCCTCAGGATGCAGCCTCCCTGTTCCTCCCCACCCCTGAGCTTTTGCATTCCATTTCCTTCTAGAAGGCTCTCCCTGCAGCTCCTTATCTCTAAGAGGCCTTCCCTAATCACCTTTAGCTAAAGAAGCTTCTGGTATACAAGCTGCTTTTATTTGAAGCGCCCCCTTTTATCTTTTAGGTTTGATAAGGACTCACAAGAGCTGTTTGTTGCTTTGTGCCTGTCTTTTGCCAATGAAGGCGGGGACTTGAGCATTGCCCTATCCCTGAAGCTGGAAATCAGAGCCTTCCCTGCACATAGTAGGTGCTCACTCAAGCTGTGAGTCTTGTCGTAGCCTTTCCAGGTGTGGTAACCACTTGGTCAAAGCCCTGGAGGTCCAATTGCACCTGCATTCCCAGTTTGGAGGACACAGTGAGGGTGAAGAGGATGGGCAAGCCCCTTGAGGCCAGGGAAACAGGAGGGCATGCTAGGCCCACTCCATGTCAAACCCATGAAGTCACATGGGGCTTTTCCAGCCTTGATCTGGCCATTTGTGCCAACCAGCACCAAACACATTAGCCAGGGTTCAAAGGCTCAGCTCTTTAAGGAAGGAAATTGAGCCTCAAAGTCTCGGGGTGGGGGGGGGCTGCAGCCCTCTGGAAGTTACCAGCGTGTAGGCAGCTAAGCCCAAGCTCTGGCTTTCAGCATGAGAGGGGTGTCTGCCCTGGGGTGGCTGGGAGCCCCAGAGGGGCCTTGGAAATGAATGCATTCGACTTTGTCCTCCAAGATGGCACAGTGCAGGGTGGAAGACTGTGTGACCTTGGGAGGGTGGAGGCTCTGCCTCAGAGCCTGGACCTCTCAGGTGCCCACCTGGGACCCAGAGCCCTCCCTAGATTATGCACAAGGCCACAGAGTCCTTGTGAACTGTAGAGGGGCTTGCAGCCTCTCACAGCTGGTGCCCACACAGACAGCTGTTTTTCCAAAGCCCAGCTGCTCCCCACCTGGGTGAGTGGGGGTGCATTTACAGGGGCCTCCCCAAAGTCCAGGCAGGCAGGCACCTGCTCCAGCTCACGCATTAGAGGGTGCCTTGGAGAGCCCTGCAGCTGGCAGGGGTGGGGGGGCGGGAGGAGAGAACCCCACAGGCCACTCAGAACTGCCTTCTCAAGAGGCCTGTATGACCTTTAGCTTTCTCGATTGAGGCTGGTAGTCAATCTCTTGAGCCACAGATCCACTTCTGGTTTTTCCATAGCTCATTGGACGCAGGAGCCTCAAGGACTTTGCTGGGCTGGCTTTGAACCATTGTTCTCAAATCTCAGCTCTCTGAGTAGCTGGGATTATAGGTGTGAGCCACTGGTGCCCAGCGTGTGAGCTCTTTCGCACAGCTGCCTGAGAGAGCTCTTCCCACACAGGGAAGAGCTTCTAATGATTGTCAGAGTTCTCTGCAGCTGGGTGCCTTTGGGAAAGTCATTCTCTCTGTGCCTCAGTTTCTCCCTCCGGAACACGTAGAAGTGATAGCTAGGACTATCAGGAGGGGAGCTGGGCAGAGCGCTGGACTGCTGGACAAGTGTGTGTTGCATGGTGAGGGTAGCCGCACCGCCTCCCTGCCACTGGCCCGGCCTCCTGCTTTGAGGACCCGCGTGGCCACACAGGCATGCACAGCCAGGTGGGTGGTGGCCAAGCTGGGCTCGATTGGCTTATGCTTGCTGGTGCAGGAGGGCTGTGTGCACGTGTGGCTGGGCGTGTTTGTGGCTGCATACCCCTGGGGGGCACTGGCAGACAGGGCAGGCATGCCCCGAGCCTAGGCACGGATTGTGCTAACCCTGGCTATGCCCCTGTCTGTGGGGACCCTGAGCGCGACTCAGGTGAGTCCACCCGTGCCCGCCCGGGGCTCAGATGGCCTTTGAGGAGAGGGGAGGAGAGGAGAGGGGAAGGCAGGGCTCCCAGCCCCCACTGTGGGGGGCCCGGGGAGGGGCGGTCCTGAGGTTTGAGAGGACCCCCGTTGGCAGGGGGATGGGGAGGAGAGTGGGGGGCGGGGAGGGGGCGGAGCCGGCAGGGGGGATGGGCGAGGTTTGGGGGCGCAGGGAGGGGCGATGTCTCCTCTGCCGGCTCGGGAGAGAGGGAGGGGAGAGGGCGGAGGGAGGGGAGGGCGGGAGGGAGAGGGGGAGGGAGGGAGAGACCGGGTGAGGGAGAGACGGCGCGAGCGCGCGAGCCAGCCGGTGGCAGAAGGCGGCGCGGAGCGGGCGGCGGCCGCGGCCCGAGGACGAGGAGGCGGAGGCCGAGCGCGGGGACGCGGCGCCCGGAGCCGACGGGACCGAGCCGGGGCGCGCGAGGAGGGGCGCGGCGGCTCGGGGGGCGCCCGGCGCATGGCCAGGCCCGGCCCGCGGGGGGGGTGAGCCCCGGCCCCCGCCGCCCCCCGCCCGGCCCGCTCGCCCCCGGGGCGGTGGGGCATGGCCTGAGGGTCCCCCGGCTCCGGGGGAGGGGGGTGGGGGGAGGGGGGAGGGCGCGGGCGCCGCCCGGGATCAGCAGCCCCGCCAGGCAGGTAAGCGCGGGCCGGGTGCCGGCCGGGGGGCCGCGGGGCCGGGGCTGCGGGAGGGGGCGGGGGCGCCCCGGATGTCCTTGGCCCGGCGCCGGGCTCGGGCCTGGGCGCGGGGTGCGGGGGACACTGAATTGGGCTCTGGCCCGGCCGGTGGCGGCCCTGCAGAGGAGGGCGCGCCCCGACCGCGGCGGCGGGGGACCCCAGCCTCGGGCGCACCTCGGGGCTCTCCCGGGCCGGGCCGGGGTCCCGGCGCCCGCCTTCCGCGCCGCCTGGCCCCGGCCACTCCCCCGCGTCGCCCACCGCCGCACCTGGCCTCTCCTCCAGGTCACCCCGGCCCGGGTTCCCGCGGCCCCCAGGACCGCCCGGGGTCTCGCGTCTCCCGCCAGGCGTCCCCCGGCCACCCCTGCCCGCGCTCCAGCCCCCGTCACCCCCTCCCCCGGGCCCGGGGTCCCCCACTCCCTCCCGGCCCGGGATCCGCCGCGCCCCGCTCCCCGCCTCAGCCCGGGCCGTGGCCTCCGCCCCTCTCCGCCCCTCTCCGCCCCCACTCATCCTCCGGTGCCCGCTGCGGGCCAGGCCGGCCGCCCCCGGGCGCCCCCGTCGCCCCCCGCCGTCCCCCGGGCGCCCCCAGCTCCCCGCCCCCCGGCTCCTCAGCCCGTCTCGGTACCAGCTGCGTGCCAGCTATTCTTAGCCCCGCGCGTTTGATTCATGCCGCCCCGGCGGAGTGTGCCCGCTCCCTCCCTCGGGCCGGAGCGGGAGGGGCCGAGCCGGCCGGGCCGGGCGCGGGGACCCGGCCGAGGGGGAGTGGCCGCGGCCCCGGGCCCGGAGCCAGGCCGGCCGGGGTCGGCGGGCTGGGGGGCTGGGGCGGGGGTCCGGGCGGGGTCTAGAGGCTCGCTCGCCCACAGTTCTCGGAAGTGGGCTTTCACACACATTTTCTCTTCCTTTCTTCAACCCCCCATCCCCAAAGTCAGCAGTACCCTCCACTGCTTCCCATCTCCATGGCAACCGTGCAGGAGCCGGGCCTGGCGTGGGGGGGAGGGACCAGACCAGACATTCTGGCTTCCGGTGCTGGGGTGGGAGTTAGGGGGGTGCATGGCGAGGCAGACCCCCCCTTTTGGAAGGGGCCTGTCCTCAGAAGGCACGGGGGACCCGCGAGAGGAACCCCAGCCCCACTTCCTACCTTGCTTACCACCCCCCGCCCCTCCCCACGCCTCCCATGCCAGCCCACCCGTCCCACCCGCCACGCCCGTCCTGGGACAGACACCGCACCCCCGGCCAGCGTCCCGGCCGGCCGCGCACCGCGCCAGCCTGGTTCGGATGCCCCAGTAACCTGTGGAGGCGCCCTTAGGGGAAGCCCGCAGGACGCCCTGCCCTGTGGCGCCCTCAGGTGGCACCCTGGCTCCCCGGGGAAGGCCCTGCTCCGGTGGAGCCACCCCTCAGGGCTCAGCCATGGCTCCCGTACTACAGCTCAGCCGGCCTGGGCGGCCGGCCGGGCAGGGAACCAGTGCGTCCACCTGTCTGTCCCGAAGCTAATTTTAGCTCCATTTTCTGCGACCTCACAAAGTGGGCCACTAGCTCCCGCGGTGATTCTGTGGTTTCTGGGACACGGCCACGCTGGGTCAGCGGCAAAGTGGGGCGCAGGGGGGGTGGGAGGCTGCAAGCAGGGCCAAGGGCAGGGAGGAGACAGGTGCCCAAGGAGGCGAGGCTGGCATGGGGGGGCCTGGTGTGGTGGAGGCGAGAGGCCGGCAGGTCTGCAGCGTGTGGCCAGCCTCCTCCCTGCCTAGGCTGCACAGACTGTCCACTGAGGGGTGCTAGTGGCCCCCAAGGGGTCCTAGCCTGATGCTCGCTCCTGGTCCCCTGCAGCCACCTGTGATGCTGCCGCCCCCCGTCGCCCCGTGGCCCCACGATGACCCACAGCCCCGCCACAAGCGAGGACGAGGAACCCCACAGTGTCAACGAGTATCCCGAGGGGGGCTCAGAGTCCGACAGCTCCCCGGACGGGCCAGGTCACGGCCCCCGGGGGACCCGGGGCCGGGGCAGCGGAGCATCTGGTAGCCTGGCCTCGGCCCGAGGCCTCCAGGGCCGATCCATGTCCGTCCCAGACGACACCCACTTCAGCATGATGGTTTTTCGGATCGGCATCCCAGACCTGCACCAGACGGTGAGTGACCACCCACCCGCCAGCTGGGGGGAAGGTCCCCATTTCCGGAAGGGCCCTTCCCAGCCCACCTGAGACCCCTGACCCGCCTGTGTCCTCCTGTGCCCTCCCCCTCCAGAAATGCCTGCGTTTCAATCCCGATGCCACCATCTGGGCTGCCAAGCAGCAGGTGCTGTGCGCCCTGAGTGAGAGCCTTCAGGACGTGCTCAACTATGGCCTCTTCCAGCCCGCCACCTCAGGCCGCGATGCCAACTTCCTGGAGGAGGAGAGGCTACTGAGAGAGTACCCCCAGTCTTTTGAGAAGGGGGTGCCCTACCTGGAGGTGAGACTTTCGTCTCCCCAACACAAAAGGCGTGCTCCAAGACAAACACACCCTGTGCTCTCAGAGCATCTCCCAAGACTCCCCAGCAAGAGAGGCTCAGAATGAGTGAGGGCTGATTTCAAATCATTCTTCCTCTACCCAGTGGGGTAGCCTTGGGAAGGTCCTTGTGACCCCCCCCACACCAACTGTTAATCAGGAAGGAGTTCCTGATTCCATGCAGGAACCAGACACCTCACCTTTAAGGTAGGCCTGGCTCTCTCAGAAATGTCCAGTCTCTGCCCAGTTGCCCGGCCAAGGTACCATGACTATTGGCACACCAGTCTTGCTCTATCCTGGGGATTAGGAAGAGATCAGAAGTCACCCCCACCCCAACACCTGTAGTAAAGACCCCGATTCCCAATCTCCGTGTCGCCTCCATCCTCAGTTCCGATACAAGACGAGAGTTTACAAACAGACCAATTTGGACGAGAAGCAGCTGGCCAAGTTGCACACAAAGGTGAGAGAAACATGCTGGCATGGATCCCTCCCCCCCAGATGCCCACCCTCGCACCTCCCTCATTCTGTTCAACCCTTGTGTGGGCTCTTTCATTGCTCTGCCAGTCCCCAGTGTCCTGTCTTGAGACTGGTTCCTCAACATCCCCCATCCTCTGAGTTCACCTGGATGCACCGAGTCCAAGGACCACCTATGTTACGTTCTCTAGTCCTTGTGCCAAATGTCCCCAGGTCACCCCTGGCCACAGCAAAGGGGCTACTGTGGCTAGAGAGGGGAATTTTTGACACCCCACACCAAATGCCTCACGCCTTCCTCTGTTCTCTCAGCTCTTTCTCCCTTGCTGTCCTGCAATGTCCTAAGAGGCCACTGGCCATGTGTGACAGGGGAGATACGAACTGAGGCATGCTGTGCAATTACCCAGGAGTAAAATAACGTCAGAGCTTTCATGCGTTGAAACAGTAATAGCGTGGATTTACCAATCAAAGAACCGTTTCGGCTGTTTAATTCCAGTATGATACATGCTTCTGTGTGTGTGTGTGTGTGTGTGTGTGTGTGTGTGTGTGTGTGTGTGTTGCGGGTTGTGTGTGTCCTGGGGCTTGAACTCAGGGCCTGGGTGCTGCCTCTGAGCTTTTCCTACTTGAGGCTCTGTTACTTGAGCCACAGCTCTACTTCTGGTATTCTGGTGGGTAACTGGAGATAAGCATCCCACAGACTTTCCTGCCCAGACTGGCTTTGCACCATGATCCTCAGCTCAGCCTCCTGAGAAGCTGAGAATGCAGGCGAGAACCACTTGTGCCTGGCCTTCTTTTCTTTTTCTGAGACAAAGTCTTGCTATGTGGCTTAGGCTCCTCTCAAATTTGCAATCTCCTATCATCAGCCCCCAAGCCCCCACACCAGCTTCCTTTTTTCTTCAGAAGTGGCTACCAGAAACTTTTGGATGTTCTTTATGGCTGGCTCTGTCTTCCACACCACCACTGGGTGGTGCTGTTTCAGATCTCTGAATGTCTCCCTCTTCCCCCCCCCCCACCCCCCAGACGGGGTTGAAGAAGTTCCTGGAGTACGTGCAGCTCGGGACGTCCGACAAGGTGGCGCGGCTGCTGGACAAGGGGCTGGACCCCAACTACCATGACTCGGATTCAGGAGGTAGGGAGGAGGTCCTCCACTCGCTGGAGGAGAGCAGGCATCAACACTGGGCAGCTGGGACGAGACCAGAGTGCCCCCTTGCAGACACGGTGGTGCACGCCTGTAATCGCAGCTATGTGGGAGGCAGAGGCAGGAGGATCTCAAGTGCAAAAACAGCCTGGGCAAAGTTAGTGAAACTCTTGTTTTCCAAAATGAAAAAGGAAATCCTTCAAAGCTGGGAAGTGGGAAGGGCAGAGAGTGGGAACTCCCATGATGGACGGCTTCTCTCAACCTCCAGAGACGCCTTTGACTTTGGCGGCCCAGACTGAAGGCTCTGTAGAGGTGATTCGAACCCTGTGCTTGGGCGGGGCCCACATCGACTTCCGGGCTCGGGATGGCATGACAGCCTTGCACAAGGCAGCCTGTGCCCGGCACTGCCTGGCCCTCACGGTGAGTCCCTCCCGGACTCAGCATCCAGCTTTGATTGTCTGTGGAATGTGTGTTACAAACAGTCCTTCTTTGTGTCCTGGGTGTCTGTTTCAATTGTCACTCCTCTAACTGAAGGGAAAGACCTGTCTCAGGCACCAATGTGACCATCAGTGACAGCAGGTCACACTCCAGCCAGGGTAGTTCCAAACCCCTGTGCCCATTAAATATATGACACAGGGTCGTGTTGTGCAGACTTAGTTTGAAAGGCTCTTCCTCAGCTGGGCACCAGTGGCTCACACCTGTAATCCTAGTTACTCAGGAAGCTGAGGTCTGAGGATTCCTACTTGAAGTCTGCCTGGGCAGGAATGTCGGTAAGACTCACCTCCAATTACCTAGCAAAAAGCTAGAAGTAGAGCTGTGGTTCAAGTGGTAGAGTGTTAGCTAGCCTTGAGCAGTAAAGCTCAAGGACAGCATATAGGCCCTGAATTCAAGCCTTAGGGCCAGCGTGCACGCACACACATGCGCACACACACACACACACACGCACGCGCACACACACACACACAAAATTAAAGGCTTTTCCTCTCTTCCAGCCCCCCAGAGGCATCTCATCCTTCTTCAGAGAGGGAGGAAGGGAGGGACAGAGAGAGAGAGAGAATCCAAACCTACCCGTTCATTCCATTGGTCACTGGCTGCAAACGGCAGTTTACATTTAAATTAATGAAAAAATAAAGTAAAATGAAGTGGTCATTCCTCCGGCTCACAAGTAGCATTCAGGGTCCCTGTGTGGACAGCATATTGGATGGTGCCACTGGAGACGTGGCTGCTGCAGGGCACTTCTGGGACAGGCTGGCTGTGGACACGTGAGGGCGCTTGGTCTCCCACATCCAGAACTTAGATGGAACCACGTCCTGCTCCCCAGTCCCCAGCCCCAGTGAGGCCGTCTCAGTGTCTGCCTCATCCTGGCCTAACCTGTTTTGATCCTATACCTTCGAATACCCTCCATTTGTCCAGGGGACCTGGTAGATCCCTAATATTCTGTGGGGGTGGCACTGGCGCTTTGGCCATGGATGTCTTCCCGTGGCTCATCTAAGGTCACGCGCAAGGGAGATGAGAGCAGGCGTGTCACTGGATGCAACTCATGGGCACAGGCTGGGCTTGAGGTGTGGCAAGGGCCTCACGGCAGCACTGAGACAGTGCTGGCCGTGCAGGTGACTCAAGGCCACCTCCCATGTGACTGTCCTTCCTTCCTGGGTCTGCCTCCCTTCTTAGGCACTCCTGGACCTTGGGGGATCCCCCAACTATAAGGACCGTCGAGGACTGACTCCTCTGTTCCACACGGCTATGGTTGGGGGTGACCCCCGTTGCTGCGAGCTGCTTCTGTACAACAGGGCCCAGCTGGGCGTTGCTGATGAGAACGGCTGGCAGGAAATCCACCAGGTGCTGGAGGCTGGGGCAGGAGGGGATATCTGGGAGGGAAAGTGAGCCTTGGTGCTTCCAGGAGGCTGGGATGTGATGCAGGGGCTGGGATCCTTGTGTGGGGTGAGTGAGGATAGTGTGGGCCCCACAGAGGGAAAGCTGGAGCAGGAATGCACACCAAGAGTATACGGGGGTGGCACCTCGGCCCCTTAGGTTCCTAAGCAGAAATGAGGACAGAAAGAAGGTGAACGGCAGGGTCCATGACCCCAAAGAACAGGGAGGGGTCTGGAGAGATTCAGAGGACAAGTCAGAGCCCCTGTGCTCCCTGTCTCCCCAGGCCTGCCAGCGCGGTCACTCTCAGCATCTGGAGCACCTGCTTTTCTACGGGGCTGAGCCTGGAGCCCAGAATGCCTCGGGGAACACGGCCCTGCACATCTGTGCTCTCTACAACAAGGTCTGTCCCCGCAGCCCCTCACACCTCAGCCACCTCAACCATCTTCCCTGTACTCAGGCCCTCTCCATTCCAGCCTCCCCACTGTGCACCTCTCCTCCTCCAGTGTTTCCACCCTGTATCCACCCATCCACCCATCCATTTACCCACCCACCCACTCATCCATCCACCCACCCATCCACTCATCTATCCACCCAGCCATTCATCTACCCATTCATCCATTCACCCATTCACCCACCCATCATCCATCCATTCATTTGTCCATCCACCCATTCATCCACCCATCCATTCATTTACCCATCCACCCATCCATTCACCTATCCATCCACTCATCCATCCACTCACCTGTTCACCTATCCATCCACCTGTCCATTTACTCATTCATACACTCATCCATCCACTCATCTGTTCACCCATTTATCCAACCATCCATTCAACTACCCACCCACTCATCTGCCCACCCATCCATTCATCTACCTATCTATCCATCCATTCAAGCATCCATCTGCTCATCCATTCAACCTTCCACCTATCCTTCCATCTCTCCATCCACTCATCCATTCACCTATCCACCCACCCATCCACCCATCTATTCATCTACTCATCTGATTCTCCATCCACCTATATTGCTTTCCATCTACTTATCTACCATCCATCCCTCCATCCATCTAGTCAACAAATGTTCCCCAAGTTCCTTCCTAAAGTCCTGTGTCAGGCCCAGAGCTGGCTGCCAGGAACCAAGTGCTGAGCTGGTGGCTGAGCAGGGGACACCCCCTGCTGTAATGACCTGGAGTGCTCAGAGTCAGGTCCCAAGGGAGTGCTGTCTGGACTCAGGCCTGGGTGGAGGTGGCTTTCGGGAGAGGCGCCAGCCAGATTATTATGACATCAAGAGTCAGCCAGACAGAAGAGGGGAGGCAGGATGCTGGAGGCAGAGGGCTTGGCCTGCACAAAAGAGGGGGTTGGAGGGGGCCCTTACAGGATGGGAAAAGGGATCTATGGGTCTGCACTTGCTGAGCAACTCCATTCAGTCAGCCGTGATGGTGATGAGAGGAAGAGGAAAGGTCCAGAAGCAAGCAGCTCCTGACAGAGATGGGAGTGGGGCACTCCTCAGGCTGCTGGGTGGTCCCCAGGCAGGACTTCCTGGGAGAGGGTGTGCTGATGGTGGCAGTTCAACCTCTCCTCCCCAGCAGTGCTTCTGGGAGCTGCAGCCTCCAGGCGCTTTTGCTTGTTGTTGTTGTTGTTGTTGTTTTCTCTTTCTTTTAATTTGGGAGGGGATAGGACTTGAACTCAGGGCTTGGCACTTGCTGGCAGGCACTGTACCACCTCTTTCCCCCATCCCTTTTTGTTGTAGTTATTGTTGAGAGAGTAGAGCCTCTTTTTTTACTCACGTTGGCCTGGACTGTAATCTTACTGCTTATGCTCCCCACCACAGCTGGGTAACAGGTGCATGCCACCATACCCAGCGCTCTCTGTTGAGATGAAGTCTCACATCTGGATGGGTGGATGGATGGGTGGAGGGATGGATGAGTGGATGGATGGAAGGTCTCACTTTTTTTTTGTCTGAATTAGCCTTGAACTATGATCCTCCTGATCTTGGCCTCTTGAATAACTAGGATGATAGGTATGAGCCATCAGCGTCCTTTTCCAGTTTGCTGCCCCTGAATGTGGGGATGTAGGGAGCTGGGACCTGCTGTGAGGCTGCTGGTCTGTCAGCCACTTCCTCCAGGAAGTCTTCCAAAACCCCCTTCTGCCTTGTGATGGAGAACTTGCTGTGCTGGGGATTTGGCAGGTGGCCGTGTGCCGCCTGGTGGCAGCAGCCAGGGAGGACTCAGTGTTTGTCAAACCAAATCCACACGGTGCTGGCATGTCCCCTCCCTGCTTCTGCCTCTTGAGGAGTAAAATAGTCCTGGAGTCCAGATCTGGGCGGGGGAGTGCAGTGGAGGAGGAAGGACTCCCCTCCCCCCTTCCACCCTCCTCCTCCCCCCCTCCTCGCAGATCAGGGCCACGCAAGCCACACCCCCTCGGCGGTTGATCTGGGGATCCAGTGTTCATGACAGCTCTGATCATAATAACTGTTGGTATTACTGTCATTGCCAGTGTCACTCGGGATCTGGTCAGAAGGCGTATTCATTTGAGCAGGGACAATTTAGGACAAAGATGACAGAAAGGACCAGGCAAGCTGCCTTTCCCTTTTGGGTCTTCTTGCTTATCTTTGAACCGGGTCAGTAATTAGCACCCACCCTGGAAGAGGGTGCGGGAGGCTGGGATTCTGCTTGCTCCCGCATGTTAATAACCAAGCAGATGTCCCACAAATGTGAGGTTATTTTCCACTTTTCGGGTGGGACTGGAGATTGAACTCAGGGCATTATTCTTTCTAGCAGCTGTTCTACCACACTTGAGCCATACCTCCAGTTTCTTTAGTTTTTTTTTTTTCATTGTGTGTGTGTATGTTTGCTGTAGTTACTTTGCAGATAGCATGTAGACATTTTATCCAGGATATTCTGGGCTGTGATTTTCCTACCTATGTTTCTTGAAAAACTGGGATTACAGACACAAGCCATTGGACCTGCCTTGGTTGTTGAGATGAATTCTTGCTAAAATTTTGCCTCGGCTCTCAGTCTCTGCCTCCCGAGTGGCTGGGACTTCAGGCATGTACCACTGTACCCGGCTAAGGTCATCTAGTTCCTTGTCTTTGCTACTAGACTTCAAGCTTCCCAAGGGCCAGGCCTAGGTCTGGCTGCTTTTCTGTACTCTGTAATCTTGGCATCTCTGTTTAGCCCCCTTGGTGGTGGAGATCAGGTCCATGTGGAGGCTGGGAGCTCTTGAGGGCTGACTCTGAGGGATTGCTCTGTCCCAGGTCCCCTACCCTGGAGCACATAGTAGGCCTCGCTGCATCTCTGAGGAGTGAACCAATGAATGAATGAGCAAATGGACGAATGAACGATGGGTCAGCCATCTTGGATTTCCACCAGGACTATGTACTGGCTCGGAATTCGAAACAGGTGGTGGCTCGTTTCCACAGATCGAATGACTCAACAGATGAATAAATGAATGACTTGAGCCGATGAGGTTTGATTGGCAGCTCCACATCCCCCAGCCTCATCCTTTTTCCATGCACATTTCCTGAGCACCTCCTGTGTGCCTGGCCCCAGGTGCTGGGGATAGGAGATTAGAGGGGAGGGGGGCAGGGAGGATCACTCCCCTGTGAACGAATCCTTGCCATCCTGTGAGATGTCTGCTAGCTTCCCAGTGAAAACCAGGCTCTTTACGTACCTAAAAGGGGAAGCCACAGAATCTGGAACACCAAAAAGATGGTCAGAGCCGGATGAGGATGCCATGGATGGGGCCGCTGCTCCCATAGGGGTGAGGCAGGCACAAACGTGAAAACACACACGGCTATCTTAAACGCATGCGCACGCCCACAGAACACCTATCATGGTAGCTGGAGTCTATCTTGCTGTCCGGTCCCCTTGGCCATCAATGGACACAGATGAAAGCCAAGGGCAGAAGGCCAGTTGGAATCCTGACTATTCCACTCACTGCTGTGTAGCTTTGAGCCCGGGCTTGTCGTCTCTGGGCTTGCCCTGTCCAAGGAGGCTAATCATGCATCCGCAGAGGACTTGCTGTTCAGAAGGGGTGAGGTGAACAGGCGCTTGTGACTTGGCATGGAGGAGTATAAGTGTTGATGAACTGAACTGGGGGGTCAGTCTGGGTTGTTTTCGCCAGTCCAGGGGTTTGAACTCAGGGCCTGAGCACTGTTCTTGGGCTTTCTCAAGGCTCTATCACTTGAGCCTCAGCACCACTTCTGGCTTTTTCTATGTATGTGGTACTGAGGAATCGAACCCGGGTCTTTGTGCATGCTAGGTAAGCATTCTACCACTAGGCCAAACTCCTGACCCTCAGTCTGGGTTTAGACAGGCTGAGACAAAGGAAAGAAAACTTTTTTTTTTCCAATCATACCCGCTAGCCAGGTGTGGTTGCTCACACTCAAGAGGCTGATAGTGGGAGGATCAGAAGTTTGAGGCCAGCCTGGGCCAAAAGCTGTCAGAGACCTCATCTCAACACATTCTGAATGTGACCAGGCATGACCGTTACGCTAGCTGTGAGGGGAGATGAGATCGGGAGGACTGAGGCTCCAGGCCAGCCCTGGAGGAGAAAAGTTCATGAGATTCCATCGCAAGGAGGCTGGGTGTGCTGTCGTGTGTGTCTGTCACCCCAGCTATGGCAGGAAGCATAAATAGGAGAATCACAGTCCAGGTCAGTCTGGACAAAACAGTGAGGCTCTGAGTTCAAACCCCAGTGCTGACCCTCCCCCAGAGTGCAACAACTTCTTACCGTTGTGAAACACCCGCATTGTAAGAAGTTACTTTAGGGTGAGTGGGCAGAGTTGCTGAAAAGACAAGTGAGATAGAGAATGGAATTTGGGGCAGATGGTGTTGGGACGAGACTAGGTTCCTACTGGCCTTAGAAGAATGCCTGAGACATGGCAAGAGGGTCCTCTTAAAATAAAGGAAGGACCGGATAAGAGGCTCTTTTGTAGACAGAGACTGACACTCAGGAGAGGCGACATTTGAATAAAACCCTGCAGAAGGTGCCAAAGCAATCTGAGCAGACCTCTAGGAGTAGAGAATTAGGGGTTGAGGGAACCACAGTTCAAAAGCCCTGGGGCTGGAGCAAGGCCGGTCAAACTGAGGAGACCGGCGCTTCTGGGGCATGGGAAGTAAGAGGAGGAGGTGAAGTTGGGAGTTCAGGGCAAGAGGAGCCTCAGGTGAGGTAGCTCAGGTGACCACATCCCAGGTATGGCAAGTGTGGTGACACGATTGGCATTGTAAGGAATGAGTCTGGATGGCATCCAGGCCATCCTGGGGTCCTTCCATCAGAGTCTAAGAGAATGAGACAGCCCTAGGCTTGAGTCTGGGCACTACTTAGCACCAGCCACATGACCTTGAGCTGTTCTGGAAGTTTCTAGGAGACAAGGAGCAGTAATTTCCATCTCCCGGAGCTTTGGGCAAATCCAGTGAGATTTCCGCTACTGCACCCCACTCAGTGTGGTGCTACTGCCACCTAGCGGTGGCACCAGGGCTGTGGCTCTGCACCTGGGAGCCCCTAGCCCCAAATGAGCTGGGTCTGGAAACTCTAGTTCTGGTCAGCTATGGCTAATGGGATGTGAATGGGGCCTCGTCTCTAAAATGCCCTCTAGTGGCCAAGGATAAAAGGAATTGTGGGCTGGGAGTTTGGCCTGGTGGTAGAGAGCTTGCCTAACATGCACAAATACCCAGGTGCTGTGGCTCAAGTGGCAGACCACTAGCCTTGAGAAAGCCCAAAGACAGTGCTCAGGCCCTGAGTTCAAGCTCCAGGACTGGAGAAAAAAAGGAATTGGTGACTTTCACTGCAGTAGCATATTTTACTTAACTGGTTGTTTCTAAAATATCACCTAAGGGGCCAGGAGTTTAGCCTAGTGACAAAACTTGTTTTTTTAATTTTAAAAGATAAAAATATTACTTAAATAAGGAATATTATAGCTGGGTGCTAGTGGCTCACCCCTGTCATCCTAGCTACTCAGGTGGCAGAGATCTGAGGATCGAGGTTCGAAGCCATGCCAAGCATGAGAATCCATGAGACTCTTATTTCCAATAAACTATTCAAAAAGGCCCAAAGTGGTACTGTGGCTCAAGTGGTAGAGTGCAGCCTTGAGAAGCTCAAGCGCCCATGCCCAGAGTTCAAGCCCCAGGGGAAAAAGGAATATTTTTCTCTTAAATATGGGCTATTAGACCATTTAATTTTTCCCCGTGCTAAATCTTTGAAGCCCTACGTGTTTTACCCTTTGGACCAACCATCCAGTGTTTGTGAGCTGGGTGTGGTGGTTAATGCAGATCTGTAATCCCAGCTACAGGGGAGGCTAACACAGGAGGATCATGAGTTCAAGGACAAAACCAGAATTCTTTTTTTTTTTCTTTCTGTTTTTTTTTTCCCCAGTCCTGGTGCTTGAACTCAGTGCCTGAGCACTGTTCTCGGGCTTTCTCAAGGGTAATGCTCTACCACTTGAGCCTCAGCACTACTTCCAGCTTTTTCTGTGTATGTGGCATCGAGGAATCAAACCTGGGTGTTCATGCAGGCTAGGCAGGCACTCGACTACTAGGCCAAACTCCTGGACCTAAACCAGAATTCTTGTGGGGCTGTGGTTCTGGACAGAGCACATAAAGGTCGTACTTATTCCTCATGTTTCTATGTGGTTCCCTGCTTGTCATACACTCACAGCAGCTTTGATTTTGGTTTTCTGTCCCACCCTCAGGAAACGTGTGCCAGGATCCTTCTCTATCGAGGGGCAAACAAGGATGTGAAGAATAACAACGGACAGACACCTTTCCAGGTCTGGGGCTGGTGGCGACTGATGTGTGACTGCAAGGCTTGGGGTGGGGAGATGAAGAAGACTGAGGCAGCCAGGCACGGGCGGAGAGGCTGAGTCAGAGAGCATGGTGGTTTGAGGCAGCCTGGGCAGAAAAGTTCACGAAATCCCCTTTCAGCCAGTAACTGAGCACATGGCTGGGCACCTCCATTCTAGGTTTGTGGGAAGCAAGACGAACAGGAGGCCGACAGCCCAGATACAACTTTGGGCTGCATTTGTGGTGTAGCTCAGTGACAGAGTGCCTGAGTTCTAATCCTAGCACTGTGAAGAAAATAACCCAAAAGAAACCAGCCCAAGGGGCAGGAAGGTGGCTTAGTGGTAGAGTGCTTGCCTAGCATGCATGAAGCCCTGGGTTGGATTCCTCGGTACCACATACACAGAACAAAAGCCGGAAATGGCGCTGTGGTTCAAGTGGTAGAGTGTCAGTCGTAAGCAAGAGAAGCTCAGGGACAGTGCTTGGGCCCTGACTTCATGCCCCAGGACTGGCAGAAAGAAAAGGAGAGGCGGGGGGAGGGAGAGGGAAAACACCCAAGCAGGAAAGTCCTGAGACTCATCTCTAACCACCTAAAAACCAGAAGTGGAGCTGAGGATTAGGCAGAGAAGTGCAGGGAGGAGGGCAGAGTGGCTGGAAGGAGGCTTGGGCTGGGGAGCCCCAGTGAGTTTCTGCTCTGTTTCTCCCCCGGACCCCTGGCTGCACCCCTCCATCCAGGTGGCTGTGATTGCTGGGAATTTTGAGCTGGGTGAGCTGATTCGCAACCATCGGGAACAGGATGTGGGTGAGTGGAAGTTGGGGGCTACTGGGGTTCCTGCTGGGATTAGAGAGTTAGGCTTTGAGCTGGGCACTGGTGTTGATGCCTGTAATCCTAGCTCCTCAGGAAGCTGAGATCTGAGGACTGAGGTGTGAAGTCAGCCTGGACAGGAAAGTCCATGGAGCTCTTATTTCCAATTACCCAAAAGCCACATCTTTGGAGGAGAAGCATCAGCCTTGAGCAAAAAAGCTCAAGGCCCTGAGTTCAGACCCAGGACACACACACACGCACGCACACACGCACGCACGCACACACGCACGCACACACGCACACGCGCACGCGCACACACGCGCACACACACACGCACACACACACACGCACACACACACACACACGCGCACACACACAGAGTTGAAACTTGATTGGATGCATGAGGAAGAGACCTAGAACCCTCATGTCTGAAGAGCCCCCCCTCATTCTTGTCTCTCTCATTCTCCTTTTCTTCCTTATGTGATCTCTGCCTGTCTCCATCCCTCTCCACACCCCATGTCCCCCCACACACACCACATCCTAGTGCCCTTCCAGGAGTCCCCCAAGTACGCAGCCCGGCGGCGGGGCACCCCTGGTGCAGGGCTGACGGTGCCCCCAGCGCTGCTTCGAGCCAACAGTGACACCAGCATGGCACTGCCAGATTGGATGGTGTTCTCTGCCCCTGGAGCCTCATCTTCCGGGGCTCCTGGTGCTACCTCAGGACCCCAGAACCAGTCGCAGCCCCCAGCCCCCAGCACCAAACTCAGCAGTGGGACGCTACGCAGCGCCAGCAGCCCCCGTGGGGCCCGGGCCCGCTCCCCATCCCGAGGGAGGCACCCTGAAGAAGCTAAGAGGCAGCCTCGTGGGCGGCCTAGGTAGGGCAAGACTCCGACACCCCCCAGCCAAATTCCCTCATTAGAAACACCCCAACTCCAGCCCGCATCCCAAGAGGGGTGGGGCGGCCCTCCAAGTCCCTGGTTGTCCCTGGGTGAGCCCCTCTCCTGACCCTGTCCCCCAGAGAACTCTCACTTGACATGACGGGATGACAGGACAGGGTGGGAAGAGGATGGAGGGAGTGGCGTGCAGGTGAGCTGGGGAGGAGAAGCAGGGGAAACTGAGGCCACTGAGGGAAGAGAAGCAAGAGGGCAGAAAGGGCAGGCCCCATGGTGGGATCAGGAGGCACGTGGCTAGGAGACTTGGAGGTGACCCAGAGTGCGCTGCGGGTCACTGATGGTGGGTGAGGTGGGGACAGAGGGGCAGGGAAGCAGCAGAGAGCCAGGTGCAGAGGCAGGCGAGGAGGCTTCATGTTGGCAGTAGGCAAGCAGATGGGGTCTCCCCAAATGCCCTCTCTCCCCTGTCACCCCAGACACCAGACCTGATGCTTCATCTCCCCCCACCCAAGGTCCCCCTGTCCTCCCAGAGGCGCCCCCTCCCTCCACTCCCCCTGCCTCTCACACCCTCTGTGTATACAGCTCCAGCGGAGCCCCCCGGGAAGGGCCAGCCGGGGGCACTGGGGGCTCCGGGGGCCCTGGGGGCTCCCTGGGCAGCCGCGGAAGACGGAGGAAGCTCTACTCAGCCGTTCCTGGCCGGTCCTTCATGGCCGTGAAATCCTACCAGGCCCAAGGGGAAGGGGAGATCTCCTTGAGCAAGGGCGAGAAGATCAAAGGTAACTGGGGGGGGGGGGGGGGCGGGCGCCGGGCATTTGAGCCCTTATGGCATGAGTATCTCCCCAAACCCATCGTCCAGGGGGACACTCCAGTCCAAACCTGATCCTTGCCGCTCACTTGTGCAGGCCAGTAGCTGGACAACCTGGGTGCTGCCCTGGCCTGGTCAGTGCCCTTCAAGTGACAATTTTCTTTGTGTGGTGTGTGCCCTCCCAGTTTGAACCGGGATCCTCAGCTCTCAGCATCCCGAGTAGCTGGGATTATAGGCAGGCATGAGCCGCTTGTGCCTGGCAGTCCTCTAGTTTTACACACCCTCTTGCAGTCAAAGCAAGGTCTGGCCACACCCCCAGTCACTGAACCTGACCCCAAGCTGTGGCATCAGGGCTCCCTCTCAGAACTGAAGCCCACTGGTCCCACTGGCCCCTCTGCAGGTTTCTGGGGTTGATTCTCTTGGCTGCTCATCTTATTTTCCACTCCAACTCTTCCAAACTGCCCTCCCTCCCTCCTTTCCTCCCTCCCTCCCTCCCTCCCCTTTCTCCTCCTTACCTCCCTTCCTCTCTTTTCTGGACCCCCTCTGCTTTCTACTTCATTCCCATCTCAGTGAGCACTGCCCCCGTATCGAAGTCTTCAGTTACTTGCAGTAGTTGCAGCTCCAGGGCCTGCTGACCTAGAGGCTCCATGTCAGCAGAACCTATTCTGGCTGTAAAAGCAAAAGGGCAAGGGACGTGGATGGCTCAAGCGGTAGAACACCTGCCTGTCAGGGGCAAGGCTCTGAGTTTAGACTGCAAGGGGCTCAGCCCTCACCAGTGTGTGGGAGGCACAGGCCTCCCTTGGAGGTTCTGTATAAGCATTGGCTGTCCTTCTTCATCTGTCCATGTGTACCTGCTCCTAGCACAAAATGGCAGAGGGCATTCGCATGCTAAATGTGGGGCCCACAGGCCACCAGGGCCAAGTGCAGACCTGTCCCTTACCTTGGGGGGACCCAGTCATGGAGTAGAGTCCTCTCCCCTGGGTCTTTTTTGTTGTTGTTTTTTGGAGGAGGGCAGTACTGGGGTTTGAACTCAGGGCCTTGCACTTGCTGGGCAGGTGCTCTACCACTGGAATCACAAACCCAGCCTTTTATGCATTGCGTATTTTTTTTTTCAGAAACGATTTCACATTTGTTGTTGTTATTGATCATGGGTCTTGAACTCAGAGCCTGGGTGCTGTTCCCTTGAGCTCCTCAGCTCAAGGCTAGCATGCTACCACTTTGAGCCACAGCGCCGTTGACCGTTTTCTGGTGGTTAATTGGAGAAAAGGGTCTCATAGACTTTCCTGCCTGGGCTGGCTTTGAACCTCGATTCTCAGATCTCAGCCTCCTGAGTAGCCAGGATTACAGGTGTGAGCCACTGTGCCTGGCTAGATTTCACGCAGTAGTTAATGGCCAGACCTTAATCTTCCCACCTCTGTTTCCTGTATGACTGAGGTCACAGGCCAGCGCCTGTGGTGGCATTGTCTGCCTTGAACCTTGATCCTTCCAATCTCCACCTCCCAAGTAGCTGGGATTGCAGGTGTGAGCTGGGGTTACAGATGTAGACTGCTGTATGAAGCCTCTTGAACTCCCTATTGGGTCCGTCCTCTCCCCACTTCCACCAACAATTCTAAAGGACGCCCCAGCACCAGGCACTGGGGGCTGAAGAGCAGAAATCTGGAGCTTTGTGTGTGTGTGTGTGTGTGTGTGTGTGTGTGTGTGTGTTTGTGTGTTTGTGTGTGTGTCGCTGCTCCCTCTCCAGTGCTCAGCATCGGGGAAGGAGGCTTCTGGGAAGGCCAGGTCAAGGGTCGAGTTGGATGGTTTCCCTCTGACTGCCTGGAAGAGGTGGCGAACCGCTCCCAGGAGGGCAAGCAAGGTGAGGGCGCCCCACCACTGTCCAGGCACTCACAGCCCTGCCTTTCTTTCTGCAGACAGGGATGGGGGGGCCAGGCAGTAAGGAGGGGACCTGGGGGTGGGCTAATGATTTGCAAAGTGAGGGTCCAAGATTGTCCCTTGCTCCCCCCTTGCAGAAAGTCGAAGTGACAAGGCCAAGAGACTCTTCCGGCACTATACCGTGGGCTCCTATGACAGCTTTGATGCCCCAAGGTAAATGTCCCCACACCTCAGGTGTCCTTCCTGCCCCCCTCGCCCACACTGTAAGACCACTTTACACAACGACCCTCCTCGGGTCGGACGGTGTCTGCAGGGTGGGAGAAGCTGAGTTAGCTTCAGAAGCACAGCCAAGAGTCCAAGTCCGGTCAGCCACCGGGACCGCCCAACTTTGGATGGGGCCTGGGGTGTGTGGGGGCCTCGGGTGCTCGTGGCGGCGTGGCTGGCAGCCTCATGGTCTCCTTCCAGCCCACCGGCCCGGGCCTCTGGGCAGGCAGGGGTCCTCGCCAGCCGGTGCCCAGGGTGGGGAGGGCGTCGGGGCCGAGGGGCAGGGAGAGGGGCGGGCGCACTGACACCTTTCCCCTCCCTGGCTGCTGGCTGATTTGCCTCTGAAGCTTGATGGATGGGATTGGCCCCGGGAGGTGAGAGGGGCGGGGCGGGGCGGGGCTGGGGTCAGGCCGGGTGCGGGGGGGGGGGGGGCTCGTGTGCCGAGCGGGTGTGTGCGCGTGCACGAGCCGAGCGCGTCTCCGCGGGCCTGCATGGCTGCCTCTGTCCGCATGTGTGGCTGGAAAGCCTGTACGTGGTCTTTGCTGTCAGTGCGCCCCGGCGCAGACGGGCGCGTTGGTGTGGGTGCCGCGGGTGCGTGTGACGGACGGCTGGCTGTGCACGTCGGGGCTGGGGGAGCGCGCGCCGGCGCCCCGACTGCATGCTCATCCCGAGTGGTGAGGGGTGAGGGACGGCGCCCCCGCGGGGCTCCCAGGGCGAAGGGCCGTGGAGGGGGGCCAGGAAGGTCTTGATCTGGTGTCCGCACCCCCAGTCCAGGGAAGGGTCCCCTTGTTCACAGCACCCTTCCATTAAATGTGTCCAAACCTACGTGTCTGTGTTCTGGCCAGTGGGGACGGGGCCGGGCTGGGGAGGGGAGAGGGCGGGGAGGGGCGGGGCTAGGACCCCTGGGCGTGCTCCAGCTCTGGGCCGCAGGTGAGTATGGAGGGTCCCCCCATGCACACCCCAAACCTGCTGCTTGTCTGTCTCGCCTTGGTGGGGGAGGGGAGTCACTTTTCCACGGGCTGAGCGGGGGTGGGGGCGGGGAGCTCTCCGGACCTCCCTGCTTCCCTCGCATCCCGCAAACCTGCCTGGCTGTGTCCCTGTGCGTGCGTGCGTGTGCAGGCATGACCACACGTGTATACGTGTGCGTACCTGTGTACGCCTGTGTACGTGTGCTCGCGGGTACGCGTGGTGGATACACGTTCCTGCGCGTGCGTGTGTATGCGTGTGCACACGCGCGGGTGCGAGTGTGCGGATGTGTGCGTGTGCACGCGTGTGCCCCGTGTGTGCGCGCCCGTGCTGCGTCGGAGCCCCTCCCCCGCCCCCTCCGCAGTGCGCGGCCGGGCCTGTGCGGTGCACCTGCGTCCCCGGCGGGTCCCCTTCGTGCCCCCCCGCTGCCCGCCCCCCGCTGCCCGCCCCCCTCTCGCGATCTGTGGGGGCTGAGCCCCTCCGCCGGGCTGCTTTGGAAGGGGAGGACAGGACGTTCCTCTCCTCGCGCCTCCCCTGTCCGGTCCGGGCCGAGTCTGGGGGTCCGGCTCCTTCCAGGCCGCCTTGGGGGAGGTGTCGGAGCCAGTGTGTGGCGGGGGCCGGGGTCCCCGCGCCGGCGGCGGGGGCTTGGCCCGCGCGTCTCCGCACGCGGTGGCCGGGCGCCGGGCGTGATGCGGTGCGCTCCTCTGCACCTGCGCGGGAGGGCCGGGGAAGGGGGGCCGACCGGAAGTGCCTCCCTCCCTCCCCCCCCTCCCGCCGAGGCCCCGCTCCCCCCGCCGCCCCCTCCCGCCACCGGCGCAGGACGCCAAGGGGTTAAAGCGCGCGGCGCCTCCGGAGCCGTCCGCGGTGCCCGGGCCGCCGCCGCCGCCCGCCGCGCCCCCCGCGCCCCGGCATGTGAGCCCCCGGCCGGCCCTCCCTCCCGCGGGGGTGCGCGCCCCCTCCCCGCGCCCGCCCCCCTCCCGGCGCGGGTCAGCATGAGGCGGGGCCTGGGGGCCCGGACACGGGGGTTCGGCCGAGCGGGGACGCGGCGGCGGCGGCGGCGGCGGGGGCGGCCGGGACCGGGACGGGGACCCGGGCCGGGGCCCTGGCGGCGGCGGCGATGGCTTTGTCTGCGGTCGGCGGCGTCGGCGGCGCGGGCGGGGGGCTCGGCCCCGCGGGGGGCTCCGTGCCGCAGCCGCCCCCCGCGCTCTCCTCCAGCTGGCCGGCCCTGGGCCCCCGGCGGCGCAGCGTCTGGTACATCTACAGGTAACCGGCGCCGCCGGCCCTGGGGTCCCCCCGCGCCGCCCCCGACCCCGGGCTGCGCTCCCCTCCCCGCCACCCCGGCCCCCCAAACACGTCCTCGGCCGGGAAGGCTTCCCCGCCCCCTCCGGGCTCCCCCAGCTCCCCGCCCGAGCCCCCCCCCCCCCCGTCAGCCTCCCCATCGGACCCCTCGCGCCGGGGTGCCCGGGGCCCGCTGCCCTTTCCGCCGCCCTCCGCGCCCCCAGTCCCCGCCCCTCTTCCTGGAGTGGGCCAGGCCCCCATTCATGCCCCTCGCTCCCATTCACACAGCCCCCGCCCCCGGCCGCCCTCCCTCCGCTTTTCCGCTGCGCTGCGTGTCGGTGTGCGGCGGCCTGCCGCCGGGAGCGCGTGTGTGACAGTGACAGTGACGGTGACGGTGTGTGCCGCGGCCGCCTGTGCAACTGTGTGCCAGTGTGCGGCTGTGTGTGACAGCATGTGTGAGAGACAGGGGGGATGGCGGCCTCTGGCCCCCCCCAGCCGTGTCCATCTGTGTGTCCCTGTGTCACAGTGTCTGTGTGTGACCTGAAGCAGGACTCTGTGTGTGTGTGTGTGTGTGTGTGCACGAGCACGCGCGTGCGAGCACGCGCCCTCCTGTGAGATGGAGTGGGTCTCTCCCAGGCACTGCTGAGGCCTTGCCCAGCACCCCTCCTCCCCTGCCTGCTCTGCTCCCCCATGCCCCTCCATGTCCCTGTCCCCCAGGGCTCTGTGCATGAGGGGACCCTTCAGCCAAAGGCTGTGCTCTCTGCCTGCATGGGCGAGTGTGCAGAGCCAAGGCGCAGCTTCTGCGTGGAGAGGGACTGCCCTGGGCCCCTTCCCTGCATGGGGACAGGCTAGCCACCCGGTGGGGGCCTCTGGCCGCCTGTGGAGAAGGGGGTCTGTGGGGAGGGGGGCAGAGTGTTTCAGAGGGACTCGGTGGGGTGTGGGGCCCGGGTGGGTGATTAAGCTGGCCACATGGCTCTGGCTTCATAGGGACACTAAGTGGGGGGGGGGGGAAGCGCCGTGCCAGCTCCTGGCGGGCAGGTGGAGTGCGCCCCAAGCATGAATGGGGTGCTACTGCTGCTGCGTGGGCAGAGGGCATGGGGGATGGAGGGGTCTGGGCAGGAAGAGGGAGAGTGGGGGCTGTCAGAGTGGGGTGCTGTGGGTGCAGAATGCGTGGAGAACAGAAATGGGGGAGAGGAGGGATGCAGTGGAGCTGGAGGACGTGGAATGTAAATGAGTAGCTGCGAGCCGGTGGAGGAGGGACGCAGGAGTCACCAGCCGGAGAGCTGCCATGGGTGGGGGCCACAGCTCAGAAGGAACCTGGGGCGTCATGGGGTCGCCTCCTCGGTAGGTACAGAGCCCTGTGGCGCGGTGCCCCTGAGAGGAGGCAGGAGAGGCTGTGGGAGACAGCCCAGGCCAGCCGAGGACGGAGTGGAGGGGGAGGGGGAGACGAGGAGGTCACAGAAGTCAGAGGAATTGGGGGGCAGCTGGGGGGTGGGAAGGGCTCACAGAACAGCTGGGACTTGGCAAGGTCACGAGAGTGGGGCTGAGAGAAGTCTGCAGGATGAAGGAGAGTGAGAGGGATGGAGAATGGTGGCCTGGGTGTGCTGGGACACTGGGGTGCGCTATTGGGGATGTCGCCCTGGTAGGGAACTCAGGTTGTGATTGACCCGTTATCGGGAGCCCATTCTCTCTGGTGCCTCAGTTTCTGCATCCAGTAGGACGGCAACAAACGCTTATGTAGTCTCTCTAGGGGCTGGTGGAAATCTGTGTAAATATGACAGGGACTAAATGAATATGCAAATGAGCATGCAAATTAAAGCGGAAGAGCCTGGCCTTCCGTGTGAGTTACTTGTGTGTGGTTGCCTTCGGCTTGGACAAACTCCAGGGCTGGAGGGGCAGCTCAGGGTTGAATCCGGGATATCTGGGAAGGGGTCGGAGGCATTCAGGTGCGGTGGAATGGAGGTTATGGTTTTCTGGGGTGCAGTTGAAGTCACTGCCCCTGTGCCCCCGTCTCCTTCTGTCTCAGAAGCCGGTTGTGAGAAGGGATCTGGCGTCTCGCTGGGAAGGGCTCCTTTGTCACGGTGGGGGGAGGGCTCAGTTTCAGGATGGGGTTGAAAGACAGGTTCTGGGGGACAGAGGGAAAGATGGGGGAGCTGGGTCTGAGGCCTGAATGGAAGAAGGAAGCCATGTCTGAAGGAGAGCTGAAGGGCACCAGTGGCTGTTGAGGGGCCTTGGAGGCCTGGGAGGGGGCAATGGGCATAGCAAGGACACAGAGGATGGACGACATGGAGGAGGGCTTTGTCAGGGTCAGGGAATGGGGGCAAGTTTGTCTCAGAAAGTCTGGTCAGGACCAAGCAGCTGTGACTCCCCCCCACAAACTCCATTAGCTGTGCCCCTCAAAGCCTTTCTTCTTGCCTGCCTGCCTCCCTCCCTCAGCACTCTGTATGCTCCCCACACCTGCCCCATCCCTCCCCAAAGGTGGCTTGACGCTTGGGGCATAGCTAAGGTCAGGCAGAGGAAGACATGGTGTGTGTGTGTGTGTGTGTGTGTGTGTGTGTGTGTGTGTGTGTGTGTGTGTGTGTGTTGGGGGGGGGGACTATGAATGTGTTTATTAGACCAGTAGTGGGGCTTCAGCTCAGAAGCTGGGCACTGCCCTGAGCTTTTTTGCTCAAGTCTGGTGCTCTACTACTTGAGCCACAGCTCTACTTCCAGTTTTTTGATGGGTAACTGAAGATAGAAGTCTGACAGACCTGTGAGGGCTGGCTTTGAACCATGATCCTCAGATCTCAGCTTCCTGAGTAGCAGGGATTACAGGCGTGAACCGCCACCATTCCAGGTCCTCAGGGCCGAGTGGCTAGAGTGTGTCTGAGTGCACATGTGTGTGGGGGTCCCATGAGGCAGAGGCCACTGTGTGCACAGGCACCATACCGTGGCTTTGGTGCAGATGTACGGGCCGCACAGCTGGGGCATGGCAGGGAATCAGAGCCATACTCAGGGTGCTTGCATGGGGTCCATTATTTTCCTGTGCTAGATGCATACAGGGGGCCTGTGTGGGGAATAGACCAGGATTGGAGGGGAAGTGTTTTACTGGAGCGTGTGGGGGTTTGTGCAAGACACGGCAGTATGTGTGGAGGGCAGCTTTGCAGAATCTGTGGTGCAGATAATTGGGGAGCCCGCTTGGCTATTATTGGAGTGTGTTAGGGCCCTGGAAGGGGATTTATGAGGGGGTTTGGGCATTGTTAGAACACATGTGGCGATGCTCTGGCTGAAGTGCTCCTCTGAGGCAAGGCCAGGCATGCATTCTGACAGCTCCAGGGGGCAGGTTCTAGGGTCCTCTGGGGGTGGATGGAACGGCCTGCAGGCTGGGGGTGTTGTGTCCTCTTTCAGTGGGAGCAGTGACACTGCTGTTTTCAGGGAGCCTGAGCACAGGTTGAGATGGAAGGCAGTGAGGAGGGGGTCCGCCCAGCCAGGCTGCGGGGGCCATCATGACAAGTTTATATTGTTGGGGGTCTGGCGGCATGGCAGGGGCCATGATGGGGAGTTTGTATCTTTGTAGCTGGTACTACAGCATGCAGAGGTAGACTTGAGATGAGCTGGGGGACACACAGGAGATGGAAGAGCGTCACGGTTTACGCTGTGTTCTGGTGTGTGCTGATAGGAAGTCACAGGCAGCTGGTGGCTGAGCACAGCCAGCTGTGTTTCCCATGTTCTGGGGACCTTGGAGGTGGCACTGTCATACCTACAACAGTGAAGGGGTTTGGAGGATGTGTGTCAAGCCAGGCATAGTAGTGAATGTGGATAAGCCCAGCTGCTAAGGAATCAGGAAGACAGAAACGTCCAGGCCAACCCCTGGAAAATGTTAATAGGATCTTTACACACAACACACACAACACACACACACACAACACACACCACACACACACAACACACACACACACCACACACAACACACACCACACACACACAACACACACACACAACACACACAACACACACACACAACACACAACGCACACAACACACACACAACACACACACAACACACACCACACACACAACACACACCACACACACACACAACACACAACACACACCACACACACACCACACACACACACAACAAACAACACACACCACACACACAACACAACACACACACAACACACACACAACACACACACCACATACACCACACACACACCACACACAACACACACACACACCACACACACACAACACACACACCACACACACAACACACACACCACATACACCACACACACACCACATACACCACACACACACCACACACACAACACACACAACACACACACAACACACACACACACAACACAACACACAAGGTGGGGGGAGCTGGTGACTCAAATGGCAGAGCCATTTCCTAGCATGTGCCAAGGCCTTGCAAGGTTTCATCCCCAGTAGGGGAAAATAAGCTTAATACTTGCTTGGCTTTAGCCAGGCACTGGTGGCTGTAATCCTAGCTACTCAGGAGGCTGAGATCTGAAGATCATGGTTTGAATCCAACCCAGGCAGGAAAGTCTGTGAGACTCTTATCTCCAATTAGCCACCAAAAAGCTAGAAGTGGAGGTGTGGTTCAAAGTGTTCGAGCATCAGTCTTATGCAAACACACACACACACTCTAACTAATAACTCAGAGACAGAAGGACAGAGACCAGGCCCTGAATTCAATCAAGCCAAGCCCCAGATCGGCACATATACACACAAAATACTCTGATCTAAGAACAGTGAAGGAAGGGTGGGGAGTTTGGCCTAGTGGTAGAATGCCTGCCTAGCATGCGTGAAGACCCGGGTTTGATTCCTTGGCACCACATACATAGAAAAAGCCAGGAGTGGTGCTGTGGCTCAAGTGGTAGAGCTCTAGCTTTGAGGAAAACCCAAGGACAGTGCTCAGGCCCTGAGTTCAAGCCCCAGGACTGAAAAAAAACAAAAACAGTGAAGGAAGCCCACTGGACACACCTGTGCTTGTATTTTCTCCCTCCCAAGTCTCCCCAACAGTCCCATCAGGTGTCATTACCCCCATCACGGATGAGGGAACCGAGGCGCCCAAAGTGAAAATCATAGCCCCAAGGTCACAGACAGGAAGTAGCCAGCGGGGACCCCAGGCAGGCTGTGGTGATGCGGGGCCTTCTCCCTGCGCTCCCGTGGGTGCAGCATGCACAGCGGGCTGGGTACTACCTGCTGAATGGTGGGCGGAGGGGAGCATGGATGGATGAATGAAAAATCAGTGAGTGGGAGCCAGAGCACTCTGGGCCCTGAGGGGGAGGACTGTAGGGCTGCGGGGAGCACACATACACAGAGTGTGGAAGAGGAGCCGGGAGGCACCATGAATGGCCGGGGATGGGGGGCTGGGGTGCTGGGTGGGGCACCTGCTCTGTCTCATTATCTTCCCCCCATGTCTCCTGCCTCCCTGCCAGCGATTACATCATCAAGGAGAAGACGGTTTTGCTACAGAAAAAAGACAGTGAAGGGTTTGGGTTCGTGCTCCGGGGAGCCAAGGGTGAGTGCTGGACAGGGAGGGGGGGCGAGGGCTTGGGGACCCAGACTAGGGTGGGGAGTGTGGAAAGGGGAGGTGGGGGGAGACCCCAGCCCACCACCCACTATCCCACCCCACCCTGGGGTGCTGGTCCCCCAGCTACAGCGAGGCCTCTGTGACTTGGGTCTGAGCCCCATCCCCTGCTGGGTCTCTTCACTCTCTCCCCTCCGACCCCGCCCGCCGGCAGCGCAGACCCCCATCGAGGAGTTCACCCCCACCCCGGCCTTCCCGGCGCTGCAGTACCTGGAGTCGGTGGACGAGGGTGGCGTGGCATGGCGGGCCGGACTGCGGATGGGCGACTTCCTCATTGAGGTGAGTCCTGGCCACAGGCCGCGCTCCCCAGAACCCCTCACCACCCTGAGATGACTGCTAGTTCTATCTAGATCCTTCTTGGGCACTAGCCCCACCCCTCAGCCCACCTCCGCTTTCACCAGACATTCCATCCAAAGGCCATTCTTTCTAATGGCCCAGAGCTGCCCCAGCACATTCCAGGCTGGGAGAAGCCAGGCAGAGGGGAATGGGCCCTCTCTCCATCTCTAGGCCCTCTCCCCATCCCTGGGCCCTCTCCCCATCTCTAGGACCTCTCCCCATCCCTGGGCCCTCTCCCCATCCCTGGGCCCTCTCCCCATCTCTAGGCCCTCTCCTCATCTCTAGACCCTCTCCCCATCCCTGGGCCCTCTCCCCATCCCAGGGCCCTCTCTCCATCCCTGGGCCCTCTCCCCATCCCAGGGCCCTAGCAGGGGGACGTGGACATGGTGGAGGAAAGGGCTGTGGGCAGGGCAGGCTCTATGGGGGCTCTGAAGCTGGACGCACCCATCCACCTGCAGGTGAACGGGCAGAATGTGGTGAAGGTGGGCCACCGGCAGGTGGTGAACATGATTCGCCAAGGAGGCAACACGCTCATGGTTAAGGTGGTCATGGTGACACGGCACCCGGACATGGATGAGGCCGTCCACAAGAAAGGTGCTTCCTCCAGAGGGATGCTGTGGTACAGAGGGATGCTGGTGCGGGGTCGAGGGGGGCTTCTCCCTGGGATGCTAATGCTGTTCACCCCACCCCATCCTTCCAGCACCCCAGCAGGCCAAGCGGCTCCCACCCCCCGCCATCTCCCTGCGATCCAAGTCCATGACCTCAGAGCTGGAGGAAATGGGTAAGAGTGGAACCAGGGCCCCAAGGCCATAGGGCAGGAAGGGCGAGGGGGTGTGGGCTGACACCCCTGGAGTTGTCAGTGTTGTTAGTGACCAGGGGTCCTTGTCCTCACCCTGTTCTGTCTCTCCCCTGGACCTTGGGCCTGCCTGGGGCCTGCTTACCTGTGTGTCGCTGGGAAGGGTGTTGGAGTGGTGACTTCCCTCTGTCCTTCCGTATCTGTTTCTCTGTCGGGGTCTCTTGGGGGTCTCTCGGGATCTCTGTCTGTCCCTTTCAGGGTCTCGTAGGGTCTCCCAGAGTCTCCGTGTGTCCCTCTTGGGGTCTCTGTCCCTTTCAGGGTCTCTGTGCGTCCTTCTCGGAGTCGCTGTCCCTCTCGGGGTCTCCCAGGGTCTCCATGTGTCCCTCTTGGGGGTCTCTCTGTCCCTCTCTGCGGATCGCTCTCTCTCTCCTTCTGACCCCCTCCACCACCCCACCCCCATTCTCTAGCTCTTGCCACTGGCTCCCATTAACAGACAGGGCTCGGTGCACCTAGGGAGTCCCACTGCCCCTGACAGGGTGCTAGTCGGACATCTGGCCGCCCTGACCCCCCCGGGGCACCCTAAGGGAGGAGGGCATCCAAGAGAAGGGGCCCCTGGCCTCCCCCTGACCTCCTAACTCTTGGCTCCTCTACTGCCTCCCCCCACGGGCTAGTCTCCCCCTGGAAGAAGAAGAGTGGTGAGTGGGCACAGGACTGGCGGGAGGGCCCCTGCGGACTCGCCCCGCCCTCACCCCTGGCCCCTCATTGCCCCCACTGCGCCTGCGCACGCCCGCGGGCCACGCCCACCAGCCCACACCGGCGGCCACGCCCACTCGGCCCGCTCGCCCGGCAGGGGGCGCTCGCGGGCTTCAGCGCCACCCTTTGCCCACAGAGTATGAGCAGCAGCCCCCGCCCGTGCCCAGCATGGAGAAGAAGCGGACGGTGTATCAGATGGCTCTCAGTAAGATGCCCGGCCTTGTCCGCAGGCTGCCCCGGCCCTCACCGCACCCTCACCCTCTCTGTGCACCCCCATCCTCTGCCACCACCAGTGCCCAGGACTTGGGTGCCCAGTCCATCCCCCAGCCCTCTCCACCCCCTGCCTGCTCCCACCTCCCTCCTGTGGGGTTCTCTCCTCTGCCTGTGCCCCTTCTCATTGCTGGCCACCCGGACTTTGGGGCCGGGCAGTATCTCCAGGGGTGGAGCCCTTCATTCTCTGGTCCCGAGGAGCTCCCTGCCTTCCTCCTGGGGAGCGTGCAAAGCAAGCTTCCTTCCCCGGTCTCCCCCGCAGATAAACTGGACGAAATCCTGGCGGCAGCTCAGCAGACAATCAGTGCAAGCGAGAGCCCTGGGCCGGGAGGCCTGGCATCCCTGGGCAAGCACCGGCCCAAAGGTTTCTTCGCCACCGAGGTAGGCAGCCTGGCATCGGGAGGACACCCAGGGCTGCATTCCTGCCCCCTTCCCCTCCTTTAGGCTTCTCCTGGGGACCACTTCCTGGTTCCTCTGCTTCCTCCACACTGGACACCTCCTTTCTTACCACCCCCCATCCACAGTCTCCCTCCTTTCATACCCCATCTTTTCTTCCATGTACCCCTCTTTTCCTGTTTCTCTCGTCCCACCTCTTTTTGACCCAACTCAGAAGAGTTAGGGAAGCAAAAGAATGTCACAGATGGCCATCCCATCATGGTGACCGCCATGGTGACAGGTGCTTGCCACACAGTAGTCTCAATATACTCATATTAAGCAGGGTACAGTAGCATACATCTGTAGTCTCAACATACTCATATTAAGCAGGGTACAGTAGCATACATCTGTAGTCTCGTTATTCAGGAGGCTGAGGCAATGAGATTGCTTGAGACCAGCCTGGAAAACAGGAAAACTTGTCTCAAAACAACAAGAAAATTTTTCTCTGTGCTTTCCACACAAGAAACTAGCCTCTAGGGTGTGCAGATCATTTCCAGATGCTGTGACTTTTTTTATTGTTGTTCAATCATGGGGCTTAAAATCTGCCTGAGCTCTGTCCTTGACCTTTTTTATTTCTCAAGGCTAGCACACTACCAATTTGAGCCACAACTTGACTTCTGGTTTTCTGATGGTTAATTGGAGATAAGAGTCTCAAGGACTTTAGCCTCAGCTGGTTTTGAACCATGACCCTCAGATCTCAGCCTCCTGAGTAGCTAGGATTACAGGCATGAGCCACCAGCCACCTGGCTGAAACTGGTTTTTAGTGGATTATCTCAACCATTACTGAGAATTATGCTTGTAGTAAGCAGTTATCAGCCCATTTACAGATGGAGACACTGAGACTCAGCAAAGGATATAAGATTTCATTTCAACCCAGCCAGTCCAGAGTGTAGCCCTAGCCTTTTTTTTTTCTACCAGTCCTGGGGACTGAACTCAGGGCCTGGGCACTGTCCTTGAGCTTTCTCAAGGCTAGTACTCTACCACTTGAGCCATAGCACCACTTCTAACCTTTTCTGTGCATGTAGTACCAAGGAATCAAGTCCAGGGCTTCATGCTTGCTAGCAAGCATCTACCATTAGGCCACATTCCTAGCCCACCCCTAGTTTTGTTTGTTTGTTTTGGCCAGTCCTGTGGCTTGAACTCAGGGCCTGAGCACTGTCCTTGGGCTTTCTTTTTTTCTTTTTTTTTTTTTTGCCAGTCCTGGGCTTGAGCTCAGGGCCTGAGCACTGTCCTTGGACTTTCTCAAGGCTAGAGCTCTACCACTTGAGCCTCAGCACCACTTCCAGCGTTTTTGTATGTATGTGGTACCAAGGAATCGAACCCGGGTCTTCGCACATGCTAGGCAAGCACTTTAACCACTAGGCCAAACTCCTGGCCTCCTTGGGCTTTCTTAAGGCTAGAGTTCTTCAACTTGAGCCACAGCACCACTTCTGCCTTTTTCTGTTTATGTGGTACCAGGGAATCGAACCTAGAGTTTGTGCATGATAGGCAAGCACTCTACCACTAGGCCATGCTCCCAGCCAGCCCTAGCTTTTTTAATAGTGTGTATTAACTGTGCAAAGGAGTTTAATTGTGATCCATACTTTCATATTGCTCTGATCAAATTCACCCCCTCTCCCTTTTAAATCTGTTTTAATGGCTTTGCCATTCCATTTTCACATGTCCATATAAAGTAGTTCAATCAATGCACCCCTCCTCCTCTCCTTTTGCCCTTCCTCTTCTTCATGGATCTCACCCCCAAGGGAACCCTGGCCCTTGTGATGGAGCTGAGCGCCTCCCAATGGACGAGGCCCTTGACACCTAAACATCTCTGGCTCAAAAACAACATGTAGGGGCCTGGAGTTTGGCCTAGTGGTTGAGTGCTTTCCTAGCATGCACAAAGACCCGGGTTTGATTCCTTGGTACCACATACATAGAAAAAAGCTGGAAGTGGTGCTGAGGCTCAAGTGGTAGAGCTCTAGCCTTGAGAAAGTCCAAGGACAGTGCTCAGGCCCTGAGCTCAAGCCCAGGACTGGCAAAAACAAAACAAAACAAAAAAACATGTAACCAAAAAGGCTAGGGGCCTGGCTCCAGTGGTAGAGTGCTTAATCAGCATGCTCAAGGCCCTGGGTTCAGTCCCTAGTACCAGATGGGAGGGAGAGAGGGAGAGATGCTTATAAATGCACAAATGTTATATGTAAGTGAACAAAAGAAGCCAGTTATACCAAAATAGAGTTATCAAAATATTTTTTAAAGCCCAATTTGTGATATGGTAATATGGGAATCTTCGTCAACACATTCCATTGTGAGATCGACAGTGGATCTTAAGTACTCTAATTTCACAATCACGAGCAGTATAAACACTGTTTGGCAGAATCTGCACGGCTGGGGTGGGTGTGGAAGCGTCTGTAACTTCTGGAAAGGCAGACACCAGTCTTGCTGAGGCTTCTGGGAAGGCAGACACAGTCTTGCTGAGGCTTCTGGGAAGGCAGACACAGTCTTGCTGAGGCTTCAGGGAAGGCAGACACAGTCTTGCTGAGACTGGCAGCATTTGTTGCCTGCGGCCTTAACTGCAGAGGTACAGTTTTCATTGCAGAATTGGACCATAAAGAGAAGTCACATATTCCTGCCCAAGTACAGAGGCCTCATGAAGGCTACCCCATATGCTACTTACCCCATTAGCTATAGAAGACCTTATTCTTCTACAAGAGCAGGTAACAAGCTAGGTGTAGTAGGGCATGCCTGAAATCCCAGAAACTCAGGAGGCAGAGGTAGGAGAATCTTGAGGTCAAAGCTAACCCAGGGAAAGATGGCAAGAAAGACCCTGTCTCAGGGCTGGGAGTTTGGCCTAGTGGTAGAGTGCTTGCCTAGCATGCACAAAGACCTGAGTTCAATTCCTGGGTATCACATACATAGAAAAAGCCAGAAGTGGTGCTGTGGCTCAAATGATAGAGCACTAGCCTTGAGGAAGTCTCCAGGACAATGCTCAAGCCCTGCCTCAAGCCCCAGGACTGGCAAAAAAAAAAAGAAAAAAGAAAAAAAAAGACCCTATCTCAAAACACAGACTGGAAAGGCTGAATGAGTGGCTTAAGTGCTAGAGCATTTGCCTACCATGTGTGAGGTTCAGTGATATGCCCCCCCCCACCAAAAAAAAAGAAGAGGGGAAGAATTTTGTATCAGGAATCTTGGAATTTCTCAGTTTAGAGATGGGTTTTTGTGTTTGGTGCCATTATCAGGCCTTGAACCCAAGTCTTTGTGCCCTCCCTCAGCTTTTACCCCAAAGCTGGTCCTCTGCCACTATAAGCCACTGTCCCTTTCTCACAGACTCTACTTCCCAGGATATCTTTGAACCAAGATCCTCAGCTCTCAGCTTCCAGGACAGCTAGATTTACAGGCCTGAGCCATCAGCTCCAGGCTCCTGTTTTTGTTGTTTTTGTCTCTCCTTGGGGCATTTATTACCTGTCCCATCTTCTATTCTGGTCTCATCTCTCTTTCTCCTACACCGCCCCCCCTCAGTCTTTCTCCTACTTGGGACTCTCATTTCCTTGCCAATCTGCCTGGGATTCTGTGTCTCTCTCTCTGCTCTGTCCTGCTCTGTCACCCAAGAGGAATTTCCCAGCCCCTGGTCAGGCTGCATAGACACAGGAGGGCCCAGCTCAGGACCCCAAAGAGTCGAGATCCTGCCTGGCAACCGGTGACGTCACACACTTGGTGCACTATGATTGGCTTCCTGTATGCGCAGGGGGCGGGTGTTCTGGGTTTGTAGGTGGAGCTTAGCCTGTTCATCTGGGCCCAGTGCCTTCTTGGACAGTGTTCTGACTTCTCCAGCACTATCATCGTTCTTATGCCAGTTCTCACCACCCTCCTGTTTTTTCTTTGCCAGTACTGGGGCTTGAATTCAGGGCCTGAGCACTGTCCTTGGGCTTTCTCAAGGCTAGAGCTCTACCACTTGAGCCACAGCACCACTTCTGGCTTTTTCTATGTATGTGGTACCGAGGAATTGAACCCGGGTCTTCATGCATGGTAGGCCAGGACTCTACCACTAAGCCAAACTCTCTGATCCTTTTTTTTTTTGACCTGCCCTCTTCCACCTCTAAGTGTGTACGTGTGTGCGTGTGCGCCAGTCCTAAGGTTTGAACTCAAGGCCAGTCCCTGAGCTTTTCTGCTCAACACTGGCATTCTACCACTTGAGTCACAGCTCTGCTTCTGGCTTTTTGATGGTCAATTGGAAATAAGAGTTTTTTCTGCACTTTTTTTTTTTTTTTGCCAGTTCTGCAGCTTGAATTCAGGACCTGAGCACTGTCCTTGGGCTTTCTCAAGGCTAGAGCTCTACTACTTTAGCCACAGCACACCACTTCCAGCTTTTTTCTGTGTATACTGCGGACTCGAACCCAGGGTTTCATGCATGGTAGGCAAGCACTCTACCACTAGGCTACACTCCTGGCCTCTTTTTTTCTGGACTTTCCTGGCTGGTTTTGAACCATGATCCTCAAATCTCAGCCTCCTAAGTAGCTAGGATTATAAGCGTGAGTCACAGGTGCCAAGTGCTAAGGGGTAAACTTCAGGAGGGAGGCAGGGTGGGGCTGTAGATAGGGGTCCAGCAGAAGGATGCCCACTAGAATCAGCCTGCTGGAACCAATCTGCAGCTGGAATGAGAGCTGTACCTGTGAAGCCAGCTCTTCCACTATGTAGCCTAGGCTAGCCTCAAAACTTATAATCTCCTGGTCTCTGCTGGAATTACAGGTGTGTGTCACTGCACCCAGCTCACTTTAGTTTTCAAGAAGGGCAGTATCACACCCTAAATTTTTTGAAAGGTCTTCTAACTCGTGTGGAAAGCAGAGTGGCAAGAGGCTACTGCAGCCACCCAGGCAAACGTGGAGTGATGGGACGTGGGCACAGGCAGCAACAGCAGGAAATGGGTAGCTTTGTGGTACGGCAGGCAGAGCCAGAAGGCGTCCTTTCCCTTTCCTTCTCTGCACTGCCCACATGTAGAATGCTTGACCTTCCCACAATCCTCTTGTGGTCTTCATGCCACTCTCCACTCCCTGCAGAAGCTCAGAGAAAGAACAGCGAGATGTGGAGAAAGCCAGGAGACTTCACACCCTCACTGATTTTTCTCTGTCATCTTTTCTGTCTGCCTGCCACGCTAAAGTCGAGTTTCGATCCCCATCACCGCTCCCAGCCAAGTTACGAACGTCCTTCTTTCCTGCCTCCTGGACCTGCGCTGATGCTTCGGCAGAAATCTATTGGTAGGTACTCGAAGGGGCGGCACGAGGGATGGAGGATCCAGGGGGACCATTTATGGGGGAAATAGGAACGCATGGGCATGTTCACATGCCAGACCACAGCTAACTCAGGTCAGGCTTTGGCTGAGAGATGTGTGTATGAATCCTGTTTTATTTCCTCCCTTGCTGAGTGACCTGGGGCAAATGCCTTGACTTCTCTGGGCTTTGAGTTCTGCAGCTAGGAAATGAGGACATATTACAGCCCTGGCATCAGCAGGACGGGAGAGGACAGGGCCCAGACATAAAGATGGGGCTTGACAATAGAGGGGGAGTGAATGAAGCCTGCCTGGGCTAGGCATGGTAGCCCATGTCTGTAATTCTAGCTACACAGGAGGTAGAGTTAAGAGGCTACTGGTCCAAGGTCAGTCCAGGCAAAACCCGCAAGACTAGAACGGAAATGGAGCTGTGGCTCCAGTGGTAGAGCACTAGCCTTGAGCACAAAAGCCTCAGGGACAGCGCTCAGGACAAGAGGGCTAAAGGAGTGGCGCAAGCAGTGGCGCCTATGCTTAGCGCCCGCCTTTCCAACCTCCGCTCTGGATATGGTCCAACCTGCCGGCCCGGGTCTCCCCGCGCGCTCCCAGCCTGGGGCGAAGTGTAGCGCGCGCCCCCCGGGGGCCGGAGGCCGGGCCGGCGGCCACACCAGCGGCTGGCGCCCACTCCGAGCTCATCCATAGTCGCCACCGTGCCTGCGGCCTGGGGGAGCGGCCCAGGATGCCCCCCCGTCTGTCTCCCCAGGGGCCGCGGAGGATGACCGACCCTATCTGGCACCGCCAGCCATGAAGTTCAGCCGCAGCCTGTCGGTGCCCGGCTCGGAGGACATCCCCCCGCCGCCCACCACGTCCCCGCCCGAGCCCCCCTACAGCACCCCGCCGGCCCCTTCCTCCTCCGGGCGCCTCACTCCTTCCCCGCGGGGAGCTCCCTTCAACCCGGGCTCCGGGGGTCCCCTCCCTGCCTCCTCTCCCTCGTCCTTCGACGGGCCCTCACCCCCCGACGGCCGCGTGGGAGGCCGCGAGAAAAGCCTGTTCCACGGCGGGCCCCTGCCCCCGGCCCACCACCACCCACCGCACCACCACCACCACCACGCGCCACCGCCGCTGCCGCACCACCACCACGCGCACCCCCCGCACCCCCCCGAGATGGAGACGGGCGGGTCCCCCGACGACCCTCCGCCGCGCCTGGCCTTGGGGCCCCAGCCCAGTCTGCGGGGCTGGCGGGGCGGCGGGCCCAGCCCCACCCCGAGCCCGGGGGCCGCGTCGCCTTCGCACCACGGCGCGGGCACCCAGGCCCCGGCGCTGCGCTACTTCCAGCTGCCCCCGCGGGCGGCCAGCGCGGCCATGTACGTGCCCGCGCGCGCCGGGCGCGGCCGCAAAGGCCCGCTGGTGAAGCAGACCAAGGTGGAGGGCGAGCCGCAGAAGGGCGGGGCCGCGCCCGCCGCGCCCGCCTCCCCGCAGCCGCCCGCCGCGCCCGCCGCCGAGAAGAACTCCATCGCCATCCCCACCATCATCATCAAGGCCCCGTCCACCAGCAGCAGCGGCCGAAGCAGCCAGGGCAGCAGCACCGAGGCCGAGCCCCCCGCCGCGGCCGAGCCGGGCCCCGCGGCCCCCAGCCCCGCGCCGCCCGCCGCGCCCGCCGCCAACGCCAACGCCTCCGCCCCTTCGCCCGCGCCCAGCCCCGCCTCGCCCAGCGGCCCCGCCACCCTGGACTTCACCAGCCAGTTTGGGGCGGCGCTGGTGGGCGCGGCGCGCCGCGACGGGGGCTGGCAGAGCGAGGCCCGCCGCCGCTCCACGCTCTTCCTGTCCACCGACGCGGGCGACGAGGACGGCGGCGGCGGTGGCGGCGGCGGCGGCGGCGGCGGCGTGGAGCCCCCGGGCCCGCGGCTGCGCCACTCCAAGTCCATCGACGAGGGCATGTTCTCCGCCGAGCCCTACCTGCGCCTGGAGCCGGCGAGCTACGCGGCCGGTGGCCGGGCATACGCGAGCGGCAGCGCCTTCTCCAGCGTCCCAGCGCCGCGCCCGCTGCTGCACCCGCTCACCGGCAAGGCCCTAGACCCCGCGTCCCCGCTGGGGCTGGCGCTGGCCGCCCGGGAGCGCGCGCTCAAGGAGTCCTCCGAGCCCCCGGCCCGGCCCCCGTCGCCGCGCTACGAGGCGCCGCCGCCCACCGCGCACCACCACGCGCACCCCGAGCCCGTGCTGCGCCTCTGGGGCGCGGCCCCGCCCGACACCACCCGTCGCGAGCTGGGCTTCCGCTCGGGGCTGGGCGGGCCCGACAAAGCCAGCCCGCCCGCGGCCCGCCGCTCCCTGCTGCACCGCCTGCCCCCCGCCCCCGGCGTCCCTGCGGTGCCCGGGGTCGGGGTCGGGGTCGGGGTCGGGCCTCTGCTGCTGCAGCTCGGGCCCGAGCCCCCCGCCGCGCACGCGCACGCCGCCGCGGGCAAGGCCTGGCGCTCGGCGGCGCCCGACGAGGCGGAGCGGCTGCCGCTGCACGTGCGCTTCCTGGAGAACTGCCAGCCCCGGGCACCCACGGCCCACGACGGCCCGGGGGTCCCGCCGCCACCCAGCCCGCGCCGGCAGGCGCCAGCCTCCCCGCGCGCCGGCCCCGGCGAGGAGAACGGGCTCCCGCTGCTGGTCCTGCCTCCGCCCGCCCCGTCGGTGGACGTGGACGACGGCGACTTCCTCTTCGTGGAGCCGCTGCCGCCGCCCCTCGAATTCTCCAACAGCTTCGAGAAGCCCGAGTCGCCGCTCACCCCGGGGCCGCCCCACCCGCTGCCCGACCCGCCCGCGCCGGCCGGGCCCGCGCCCTCCGGGCCGCCCCCCGGCGCCGGCCCCGCCGGCCCCGCGCTGGACTCCACCGCGTCCAGCCTGACGTCCTACGACAGCGAGGTGGCCACGCTGACGCAGGGCCCGCCCGCCGCCCCCGGGGACGCGCCGCCACCGGGGCCTCCCGCCGCGGCCGCCCCCGCGCCGCCGCCCGGCCCGCCACCCGGCGCCGACCCGCCCGCGGGCACCGACTCGGGCATCGAGGAGGTGGACAGCCGCAGCAGCAGCGACCACCCGCTGGAGACCATCAGCAGCGCGTCCACGCTCAGCAGCCTGTCGGCCGAGGGCGCCGGCGGCGGGGCGGCGGCGGCCGGCGGCCCGGAGCTCCTGGACACCTACGTGGCCTACCTGGACGGCCAGGCCTTCGGGGGCGGCGGGGCCCCCGGGCCGCCCTTCCCCCCGCAGCTCATGACCCCCTCCAAGCTCCGGGGCCGGGCCCTGGGCGCCGGCGGGGTCCTCCGGCCCGGCCCCGGCGGGGCTCTGCGCGACCCCGCCACCCCCACCAGCCCCACCGTGTCCGTGACCGGGGCCGGGACCGACGGGCTGCTGGCCCTGAGCGCCTGCGCGGGCCCGTCCGCCGCCGGCGTGGTCGGGAGCCCGGGGTCGGTGGAGCCCGAAGCCCCACCGGTGCCCTTACCGGCCGCCTCCTCCCTGCCCCGGAAACTGCTGCCCTGGGAGGAGGGGCCCGGCCCCCCGCCGCCGCCCCTGCCCGGGCCCCTGGCCCCGCCGCCGGCCTCGGCCCTGGCCACCGTGAAAGCTAGCATCATCAGCGAACTCAGTTCCAAGCTCCAGCAGTTCGGGGGCTCCTCGGTCGCCGGGGGGGCTCTGCCTTGGGCCCGGGGAGGCGGCGGCAGCGGCGGGGACAGTCACCACGGGGGAGCCGGCTACGTCCCGGAGAGGACCTCCTCCCTCCAGCGGCAGAGGTAGGTGGGGGCACCAGGATGGCAGAGGAGGCCAGAGGGGCTGGAGAGCTGGCCCGCCCCGAGGCCGACTGGCAGGACTGAGTCCAGGACTGGGCCGCCTCCCGGTGGCGTCTGGGTTCTGTTCGGGTCCCTCACTCGCCGCCAGGACCAGTGCCTGCCTGGTGATCAAGGCGCATGTCTGTGCCTCCAGGGGCAGACCCGGGAATCAGGGGCTCCCCGACTGCTGGCTCCCAGGTCCAGTAACAAGAGTGACCGAGGTCTAAGGCGAGGACTCTACCTAGCAGAAAAGAGACCTGGCAGTCCCTACCTGAAGGCTTAGGGAAGGGCTGGGCTCCAGGGGAGGTGGAGGTAGAAAGCTGGAAATCCCAGGCTCACTAGGCAAAAAGCACCAGACCCTTTTTGAAATTCAAACTTCAAAGCAAAAGGGCTGGAGGGAGTCTCCGTGGTAGAGTCCCTGCGTTTCAATGGCCAGAACAACCAAACGAACCAAAACTGGGAGACTGGTGAAGGACTTCGGGCTAGCAAGGTCTGAGCCAACTCTAGACCCTTAATGTTGGTGGGAGAGGGCGGGGAGGAAACACATTCCTGGTTCACCCCCAGAGGAGGAGAGCTCACAGGAATTCTGCTTGTCCGTGGGTCAACTTCAGGCTCAAGTTCCACTGTGGGGTTCTTAGGCCTTGGAAACCTTAAAGCAGTTCACTGGCTGTTCTTGAGTGTTCTGGAGGAAGAGAGGGTGCTTGTTTATTCTCTCAAGGCCTGGATGCTGGACGTTCCATCACAGGGTACCCTTCTACATAAAGGACCACACTGGGCAAGAGCAAAGCTCAGGCCCTAGGCCGCTCCGGTCTAGCGAGGACGGAGGCTGGACAGCAAAGAACATGATTATTGCAGCCATCCTTGGGGGGAGGGGATGAAGAGGCTGTTTGGGACATTTGGAAAAGGGCTGTCAAGTGTCAGGCAAGATGCGAGGAGGGAAGGGAGGGGGACCACCGGAGTGTGCAGAGGGGAACAGACAGTTCAGAGGCCCAGAGGCAGGGCCGTACTGGAGGGAGCTAAAGGGATGAGGGGAACATTTTTCTCCCCTTGTTTCTTCTCTCTTTCATCTCCCTCTCTTCATCTCTCTTTTCTCTCTGTCCCCCATTCCCTTCCATCTCTCTCCCATGAATGCACACCATCTTTTTTTCCCCCCTCTCTCTCCCTCCTTCTCTCTCTCTTTCTCGTCTCCCTGTCTTCCACTCTGCTATGACTGGCCATAACCCAAAAGGCAGTATAGAGTAGTGGTTAAGAGCTCAGACTTTGGTGCCCTATAACCGCGCTCTGCCACTTCCTGGCTGTGTGTCCCTAGGCAAGTTACTTAAACCTCTCTGGGCCGCAGTTGTGCCAGGCGGCAGAGCTGTCCTGGGGCTTAAATTGAGACGTGATCCCTAACGTTCTTAGCACCAAGCCTGGCACACGTGAGCAGCAGTAAGTGGTGGCAATGACTATTATTATCATTTAATGTCTCTTTTTCTTTCATCTCTCTTGGCTGTCGCCCTCTCCCTGTCCTCTCCTCTTTCTCTCCCTTCACGCTGTCCTGGCATTCATCTGACCCCGGCCTCCCTCCATCTCTCTCTCGCCATCTCTCTGCCCTCCCTCCTCTCGCCCCGCCCCGCCCCGCCCCCTTGTCACTTTGCAGGCTCTCCGACGACCCCCAGCCCTCCTCCCTCCTCTCCAAGCCCGTCAGCAGCCTGTTTCAGAACTGGCCCAAGACGCCGCTGCCGCCGCTCCCCGCGGGCGCCGGGGTCCCCGCCGCGGGCGCGGGGCCGGCCGGAGCCACCTCCCCGACGGCGTCCGCGGCCTCCCGCCACCTCCAGGGCGTGGACTTCGAGATGCGGCCGCCGCTGCTGCGCCGGGCCCCGAGCCCCTCGCTGCTGCCCGCCTCGGACCACAAGGTCAGCCCCGCGCCGCGGCCCTCGTCCCTGCCCATCCTGCCGTCCGGACCCCTCTACCCCGGCCTCTTCGACATCCGCGGCTCGCCCACCGGGGGCGCCGGAGGCTCCAGCGACCCCTTCGCCCCCGTCTTCGTGCCGCCGCACGCCGGGCTCTCCGGGGGGCTCGGAGGGGCCTTGGCCGGGGCCTCGCGCTCCCTCTCGCCCACCCGGCTGCTCTCGCTACCCCCGGACAAGCCGTTCGGCGCCAAACCTCTGGGGTTCTGGACCAAGTTCGACGTGGCCGACTGGCTGGAGTGGCTGGGCCTGTCCGAGCACCGGGCCCGGTTCTTGGACCACGAGATCGACGGCTCGCACCTGCCCGCCCTGACCAAGGAGGACTACGTGGACTTGGGCGTGACCAGGGTGGGTCACCGCATGAACATCGACCGAGCGCTCAAGTTCTTCCTGGAGAGGTGATGGACGGCCGAGGGCCCGCCCGCCTCGAGAGCCCACGACCCCTCCAGGGCGGGCACGCGTGGAAACTGCGCCCTGCCCGGCCCTCCGAGGTCACGGGGGGGGGGGGGGGGGGAGAGGGGGAAGAACACAACTTGGAGGACGGACACCACACCTCACAGGAGGGGGCAGCTGACACCAGACTGCGTGTGTGACACGGGGGGAGTAGAAGAAGTAAAGGGGGGGGACTGAGAAGGGAAGAGTTGATGGGGGAGGGGACAGACAGAGCCATAGAGGGTCAGCTCCAAGCCTGACCGGATGGGGGCCGTCCCCCAGGCCACAGGAGAAGGGGTGCCCTCAGATTCCACCACCTGCGCCCCTCTAACAGCCTTCCCACCCCTGGTCTCCAGCCCCTCAGCTCTCCCCACCTCCTCTTTCCCCAGCACACACTGCTGTCCTCCCCCCACCTCTTGCACGCTCTGCACGCCTGCTCCCCCCTCCCGCAGCCTGCAATTTTGCACAAACCCGTCTTGCACACCGCCTTTACTTCCAGCTTGCAAGGTCCTCTCAGCTCTCAGTTCTTGCACACGTGGTATCTCCTCTCACGTCCCTAGTCCTCTGTTTACACACTCATCCCCTGGGGCCCTCCCTGCACCCTCCACACCACTTCCCCCATGCCCTCTAGACCCATGATGCAGACACACATGGGACAAACCTCAAACCTCCTCTCCCAAGGACTCTGGCCTCTGCTCAGCCCTTGCACACTTGCCCTGGTGGCCCTTTCCACAGGACACCTCCATTGTTTTCATCGTCTAAGCACTGTCCCTCTCGTTCCAACCCCTCTGGTGTGGTCACCCCCCCTAATGCTCCTATATCCTCCCTCCCTTCTGCCCCCCCCCATGACACTTCTGCAAACTCCAGACTTGACTCCTTTGTGCATCTCTTGCACAGCGCCCTCCCTGCTCCTGAGAAGCCTGTGGCCCTCCCACTGTCCCAGCACCCCAGCCCATCTGCACACTCTTCCAGCTTCTAGACCACCTCTGCCATCTGTCTGGGGACACTTAGCACGGGCCCTCTCCCCATTCATCCTGTGCTGTTTCTTTTCCTGACACTCTCATTCCAGTGCTCACGCCCCTTCCTTCCTGGGAGAGAAGAGAGGGGTGCATGCACACTTGCTCCATCTCCAGCTTGCCTCCAGCCCCCACTCCCTCCGTTTTGCTCCACCTCTGTCCATTTTGCAGGAAGGTCCTCCCCAACCTTTTCACCACCTCCTTTCCCCCTCCAGCATGGCTCTCCCCCTCCCCACGCACGCTTCCCCTCTCCCCTTATTCATGGGGCTTGGGAATTTTAAGCCACCCCTCCCTCTGGGGAGCCCCTCCCCTGCTGTGGGTAAAAGGGGGGAGGGCATTGCCCTCAGGTCCCCCATGTTCAGCTGCCAAAGAAGGGAGCTCCCCCTCCAGCCCATTTCCCCCCTTGCTGCCCCCTACCCCCGAGGGGGGGGCGCTCCGTCTACGAGGGGAGGGGCAGCCCCCTCCCCTCACCACGTCAGGGATCTGCGGGGAACCTTGTGGGAGGGTCGTGGGAGGGGGGAGGGGTAAGGAGCAGAGGAGCTGAGGTCGAGCTAGGCCCCTACCCGCCCCCTCCCCCTGGTCGGATGCCCCCAGTCCGCAGGGGGCCTGCGCGGCGCCTGTCTATCAAGGGCTTGTTCATTCTGGATGGGTGCCGCGGGGTTGGGGAGGGCGCAGGGGGTGGGGAGGGGGGAAGTGGGGTGGGGGGCGGGGAAGGACGGGGGGTGCAGCGCGGGGTGGAGAGGAGATACAAAGCAAAAAGAAACAATAAGAAATTACAAAGCAAAACAAAAAAAATCCCTAAAACAAAAAAATTTTCAGAAAAAAAAAAAAACCTGAAATAAAAGCCCGAGAATTGTCTTCCAAGGGGAGTGGGGAGATGAGGGAGAGGGGTGGATGGATGGCGACGCGGGTTCTGGAGAGACGTGGGCTGCCTCGCCCGGAGTCCCAGCACCGCGTCCTCTCCCGCCGGCCTCGGTCTGTCCCTTAAGGAGTGGAACCCCGGCGTCCACTTGGGACTGGAGTAAGGCGAGGGAGGCGGTATTATAATATGGGGGTTCGTTCCCACCCCCATCACTTCCCTCCCCCGACTCGCCACCGGGATTTTGCAGAGAGAGATGGCTTTTGTACCAGGTCATTCTTTATAATTAAACTCGCAGTATCCACCCCCTCGAGCCGGCCCCGCCTCCTTCCTGGGGAGGCGCCGCTCCCTCGTCCTCCGGGGTTGGGGATTGGGTCTCCCGAGCCAGCGGGGCGGGGCGCAGGCGCAGCCAGAACCCGCCTCGCGCGTCAATCTTCCTCAGTCGGATCCGCCCCCAGGGCCTCGAGCATGCGCCGCCGGACCTGGGAGCGGCGTAGGTGCAGGCGGTAGTCGTCTAGCAGCAGGTCGTCGTGGCGCACCAACTGGTGCGCGAGTCCGCGGGGACTGAGGCCGGAGCGCAGCAGACGCGAGCGCGTCTGGAAGTCGGCGACGGAGATGAGCCACCTGCGAAGGGACGGGGCCCGGAGGACAGGGAGGGACGTTCGTCGGCCGCCGGTCACGGCCACGTCCCGGTGCACCTGTCACTCTGCGCCTCCAGGCCCCTTCGGCCCTACCTTCAGCTGGGCTTTTCTGGGTACCGCCCTTGCGTTCAGCCTTTCCAGGTGCAGAATGCACACCTTGCACACCTGTGTCCATCACTACCCGGGTCATCTTGGATCTCTTCTCTGGGGTCTCCCCAATCACCCATCCTGTTCCTCCCCACCGTCCTCGGTTCCACCCACACTGTCCTCTCCGGACTCCGCCCACCTAACTACTCGCCCTAGGCCCCGCCCCCACCGCGTTTCTCGGGCCCCGCCCACACCGTAGGCCACGCCTCCACTGCAGCCTTGGAGCCCTCGGCCCCACCCCACGGCCTTTTTTCTGGCCCCGCCCACAAGCATACGCTCCGCCCCTCTGACCCCCCATCCTATTACGCTCCCCGGCCCCGCCCCACGGCCTCCCTCTGGCTCCGCCCACCCGGGCTACGCGCCCGGCAGGCGGTCGCGTTCGCGCTCTCACCGGTCTCGGCGGCCCGCGGTCCCGCAGATGACGTTCATGTTTTCAAAGCGGATGCTGCTCACACGCCCGCCTTCCATGGCCCCGGGTAACTCGGCCTCCAGTGCCTGCAGCACCTCCAGGTGCGTAAAGTCCTCCTGGACGAGTCAGGTGGAGAGGCTCAGGGCTCGGCCTCCGGGCTCCAGCCGGATCCCGACGTCACCGCCCTGGTCCCCGAGGCGTCCGAGCGGGGCGGGGTCCCCCTCGTCCCGGGACACGCCCTGCCTCTGCGGCTAGGGCGGGAGCGGAGCCCATCTCCGCCGTTTCGGGGCGGCGACCACGCCGGTGGCCACGCCCCGAGGCCTGGGTCGGCCGAGGCCTGGGTGGGTGCTGGGTGGATGCGCCTGCCCGGCCCGGCTCGCACGCGCCTCTAAGGGATGCTCAGCCGAGCTGGGCCAGTTCGTGTACAGGCGTGCAGGTTGCTGGGTTTTTATTTTTTTTTTTGGTAGTGCTGGAGTTTGAACTCAGAGCTTCCGCTTGGCTCTGCCACTTTTAGCCACCGCTCTAGCGTTTTTTTGTTTGTTTTCTAATTAACTTTTCAGATAAGGCCCCAATGTTTGTCCAGAGCCACCCTTGGACTAAGATCCTCCTACATTCATCCTCCTGAGATTACAGACACACACCGCTGCCCAGATCCTGTGTGAAACCATTAAATCGGTCATCTCCCAGGAGGGATGAGTGCAAGTCTGAAAGGCCTCTTCCTCAAAGCCCTCACCTGTAATTTGGGGGGGGGGTGATTGCCAAAGGGCTCCACAGAGCCAACTCTGGCAAAAACATGAGCTTTTCCTTGTGAGTTTTTGTTGTATATGAAACATCTCAGAATTCCCCAGGAGATGGAATCACAGGCTCCTTTTGCCTCAGCTTCTGGCTCTCTGCCTGTTTTCTGGGATGCTAAAGTTTGACAAGTGATCCTTTCACAAATCCACAGTTGATTCTTTGCACACTGGGCCAGTGCCAAGCCTACTTCTGGTTAACCACAGAGCCGAGATTTGAACCACAGCTACCTCAATCCTAATTCCCACCCAGACTAGAAAGCCAGAGGCCATGGAGGGACACTCACTGAGGTCTCCATGCACAGGCAGAGGGGCTGGGCAGCAGGGGGCATGGAGAATTTGCGGATGCATGGGAGGTCTCTGTCCAGTGCTTCATATTCCGCAATAACATGCCTCATGTACTGCTTCCTGAGGAGAGAATAAAGAGCAGAGATCTCCAAGGTCAGGAGTCACTCACTGTTGTCACCTCTGGGAACTGAGAGCAGAGGCTGGGGTTCGGGGGGTGGGGTGGAGAAGAGGCCACTCACGAGGATTTGAAGAGCCTTCCCAGGCTGCGAACTTGTACGTCTTCTGGAGTCTCCAGGTCCGCAAGGATTCCTGAGAACAGAGACCCCAGTGTCATTGCCCTCAAGACCTCCTCAGCCTTGAACCCAGTACTGTCTACAGAGGCCAGCTCCTGGGCTTTCATCTCTCAGCTCCAAACGCTGTCCTTTCTATATGGCTTCCCCAGGCTGGAGCTGGGACCTTACTGACATTTCTGCTTGGACAGCTGGTGCCTGAAGGAACCCACAGGGTTGGAGGAAGCCTGCAGTCTTGCTTCTATTTGCTTCCCCTTTGGGTCAACTCCAGTAGGCTTCTTCATGGTATCATGTTGCCAGAGTCAAGCACAGTGGTTCAAGTCAATAATCTTAGCTGCTTGGGAGTCAGAGATAGGGAGGTTCACAGTTTGAGGCCAGCCCATTCAGAAAAGTTCACAGATTCTAGCCTGGTGCCGTGGCTCAGGTCTGTAATCCTTGCTTCTCAGGAGGCTGAGATCCGAGGATCGAGGTTCAAAACCAGCCCGGGCACTAAAGACCGGGAGACTCATCTCCAATTAGCCACTAGAAAATGGGAAATAGGGCCATGGCTCAAGGGGTAGGGTGGTAGCCTTGAGCTGAAGAGCTCAGGGACAGCATGGCTAAGCACAGTGGTCCATACCTGTCCTAGTAACTAAAGGAAGCACAAATAGGATTGTGTTGCTGGGGCATAAACTGAGACCCTCCCTTTTTTTAACCAGTCCTGGAACTTGGAGCTTGAACTCTGGATCTGGGCACTGTCCCTGAGTTCTTTTGCTTAAGGCTAGAGCTTTACTACTTGAGCCTCCGCTCCACTTTTGGCTTTTTCTGTGATTAATTGGAGAGAAAAATCATATGGATTTCCTGCCCAGGCTGGCTTCAAACTGTGATCCTCAGATCTCAACCTCCTGAATAGCTAGGACTACAGGTGTGAGCCACCAACACCCAACTCTGTGACCCTACCTTGAAGGCCTGCTTACCAAGAGCAAGAATGGAGGAAACCCAGTATTACCAAAACAAAACCCAAACAAAAAAGCATTTAAGTCTAGGCTGTGTTCCCCCACCCCAGAACTTTAAGAGGCAAGCCTAGTGCATGAAACCTAACAGATAGATGATTGCCTCACATCGAGTTCCTTGTCAGCTGACTGTTCTTACAGCCCTCTTCCCTTTCAACTCTAGACGTAGTACTCAGCAGTGCCCAGCACCCAGCAGCCCTGTCTCCCTTGCAGCTATATGGTCACGTGACCATGTTCTCACTGACAGAGTGTTAGTAGGAAGAAGTCCAACTCTGGGGTCATTTGCTTCAAATTGCTTAGGCTAGGGCACACCTCTAATCCTGGCTGCTGGGAAGGCAGAGACAGGAGGGTTTGAGGTTTGAGGCTAGCCTGGGGAAACTCAGTGAGGCTCTACCTGAAAAACAAACTAAAAGCAGACGGGTGCATGGGTCAAGTGATAGATTGGTAATCATCATCTAAGCATGAGGCCCTGAATTCCATCCTCAGAATTGCCAGAAGAAGCCGGGTGCGTTGGCTCATGCCTGTAATCCTACTCAGGAAGCTGAGATCTGAGGATCAAAGCCAGCCCGGGCACTAAAGACTGTGAGACTCATCTCCAGTTAACTCTAGAAAATGGGAAGTGGCATGTGGCTTAAGGGGTAGGGAAATAGCCTTGAGCTGAACAACTCAAGGACAGAGCCCAGGCCCAGAGTTCAGGGCCCAGGCCTAGAATTCAAGCCCCAAGACTGACAAAGAAAAAAAAAAAAAAAGAAAGGAAAAGAAAAGTACATGATTAGTCTTGGACCTTTTCCCCTCCTCTTGGGCTGGGTTGAGCCTGTAGCAAAACACTAGCTTCCAGGTGCTTCCATGGTGAACCAAAGCAGCCTGGATCTCTGGATCCACTTGTGAGCTCTGGCGTCCACAGCCCCAACTAGCTGCCTCAGTCTCCAAAGTGTTTTGACAGCCTGGAACTGCATGTCCTCCAAGCCAAGTCCCGGTGCTTTTACTCCTGCCGAACAGAACAAGACCAGCACTAGGCAAGGCTACCATGACTGTGATGCACCAAGACAGAGACCGCTGTGAGTCACACCTCAACGGAGACATGAACGCAAACACTGGCCAAACCACACACGAGATCAAACAACCTTACAGGTGCAGAGCTGATGTCTGCTTCTATATGTTGTTTTGTTAGAGACAGTGTCTTGTTATGTAGCCCAGGCAGGCCTCAAACTTACAGTCCTTCTGCCTCAGCCTCCCAGGTATGGTATGACAGGCATGTATTACCACACCTGGCTGATAACCGTGTCTTTAACCACAGCGTTAGCTCCTGCATCCTCAAGATAAGACAAACAGACCCAGTGGTAGACTCTACCCTGCCCCTTGGAAGGGTCCAAACCAGAGCAAAGCCTACTCCCCTGAACCACGGTCTGCAGCCCTCTATGGCTCCATCTTCCTGCCTCAATCTGCCCTCTCAGGGCAAGCCAGAGAGCTTTTCATCTTGGCACCACATGCTTAAAACCCCAGAGGCACCTATTATAGTCTTCCCGTCTAGCTAGGATGACTGGCATATGCCATCATGCTTAGCTTCTACTGTTGAGATTGAGTCTTATGGCCCTTTGGCCTGGAACTGTGATCCTCCTGATCTCCCAAACACTACTAAAAATGCTTTGTCTGGTTTTTTACTTTTGTCTTGTCTTCCCCTGTGGTACTGGGAATTAAACCCAAAGCTCCTTGCTTGTTAGGGAAGTTTCCTACCACTTGACTCAAGCTCCCAGGCCTTTTGTTTGTAGTTATATTAAGATCAGACCAGGCAGGGAGGTAGGAGGGCAAGAAGATGGGGACTGATAGAGGGAGTAGGGGCTGGGAGGGGAGGAATAGCGGCTGGGGTCTGATTCTGTGCCTGAGCTGGTAGTGAAAAACAGGATAAGAAAAGGAACACTGTGCTTACTGCGGAAGACAAGGAGGGTGGGTATCTACGGGGGACAATGGCCTCCGAGGAGTTGCTAAGACCCCCGAGTCTCATGGGAAATGTAGTCCTGCGCTCCAGCGTATTGGCCAGAGAGCTACGGAAGCTCATGGGAAGTGTAGTTCTGCTTCCAGCGTATTGGCCGGGGAGCCACAGTGCCTCATGGGAAACGTAGTTCTACGCCGCTATTATTTGCCGCAGCGCCTCACGGGAAGCGTAGTTCTACGCTCCGATTCTTGGCCGCAGCGCCTCAGGGGAAGTGCAGTCTGATTCCCAGCATACGGGCCGGGAAGCTGCGGAGGCTCACGGGAAGTGTAGTTTGGAGCCCAAAGGACTCTCGTTCAGGAACCTGGGGGAAGCCTCTCGCGTGGCGATGCCTGTGACCGGTCCCGGGACGGGGCCGCGTGCACGCCCGCCCCCCGCATACCTGCCTCCCTGTGTGGGCTGCCCTGGCTGGGCGAGGGCGGGGCCTCCGCCTCGCGCGGCGCCCGGGTCGGGCGGGCGGGGGCCGGTTCGGGGGGCTGGGGCGGGGCGCGCGGGCTGCACCACCCGGTCCGGGAGAGGAGCGACGAGCTGGAGGGCTGGGACCACATGGAGAGCCGGGTCCCCCTGACCTCGGGGACGTCGTGCGCGCCCCACTTCTTCCGCTCCCACCTCCCGCCCTCGGCGCCCGTCTCTCCCGGCCTCCGGGCGCTCTCTCTCCAGCCCTGCTCCTCCGCCCCCCACCGCCCGGCCCGGCTCCCGCTCGGCCCCTCTCCCCACTTGTCCGCTCGTAGGAGCGTTTCCGCCATCTTCCTCCCCGCCTCTCTCCTCCCTGGCCTCATCTCCTCTGCCTCCTCCTGCTCCTCCTCCTCGTAGTCGTCCTCCTCCTCCTCCTCCTCCTCTTCCTCCGCCTTCTCTTCCTCCTCCTCCGCTCCCCCCTCCGCTTCCTCCTCCTCCTCCTCTCCCTCTTCCCCTTCCTCCTCCTCCTCCTCTTTCTGCATCAGTTTCCCCAGCATGGCTCCGGCCATCGCGCGCTCCCTCTCTTCATCCCCGGCTGCCTCTCTGTGAGCCCATGGCCCCCTCGCGGCGCCCCTGCGCCCCCCTTGCTCGCCCCAGCTCTCCGCGGTCCTCCCCGCCGCTCCTCCCCTCCCTCGCGTGCCCCTCGCCGGCCCGCGCGTCCATTCCAGTGTCTTACGTATGAACTGGCTACGCGCAAGTGACACTCAAACAGAAAGGGGGCTCTTTGGGGGGGCGGGGTCTGGTTGCCATGGCACTCCTGGGGCGGGGGAGGGGCTCTGAAGAAGAAAGTGGGGGCTTGGACTTCAGGGTGGGGTTTCAGGGCTCGGCCTGGGTATCTCCCTGTCTGTCTCTCTCCCTTCTGCCCTAGAACTCCTGCTTTTGCCTCCTGAGATCTGAGGTGATGGGCAGGTACCACTCCTGACTGTTTCTCCCCACTCCCAAGTGCTCTTCGTCTTTCCTGCCTGTTGTGCTTACCTGCCCAGTATCAGTCCACCATTTCTCTGGGCAATAGCACCTTGATCGCAGGAGCAAACCATCTTTAGAGACAAGTCTTAATGTTTTTCTTGCTCTTTCCAGGAAATTGCTTGGCTGCTCAGAGCTGAGGATGGAGCTGCCTGGGGACCAGGCTGATTCTCCTGAGAACAGAGACAACTGGAGGGAAGCAGAGTGCAAAGAGAAGACAGGTTCTTGGTGATGATTGGGATCGCTGGATCCAGCTATGCCTGAACCCTCATCCTCTCAATACATCTCATTATACTTAAGTCAATTCGGTTTGACTTGTTATCATTGGCAATTTTAACAGTCCAGACTGTGTCTTTAGTTCGCTGTAGTCCTGCTACTTCTTGCGCCACCTCCACAGAGGCTCTCCCTTCTGCATCTGCCCCCGGGCCAGTTTTCCTTGGCACAGAAGCAGAGCCACATGGGAAAAAGATTATCAATTCGGGGGCATCATTTCTTGGGGCATCTGTAGTGTGCTAATCACTGCTGGTGTCTGCACAGGCGACAATGATGTCCCGTTGCTTTTGCAGGAGAAGCAAAGGGCCTTTTGCTCAGGGAAAGATGAAGAGGTATCCGTGCCAGTTTTCTGAGCTGCAGCTGTGCAGTAAATCTAGACTCTACCTGGGGGATTTAGCCTCTGTGGGCCTCCATCTCTTGCTAGCAAGGTGGGAAGAATATAAATGCGTGACCCCCAGACCCCCCACCACATGAAGGCACACTGGGGAAATCCCTTTAAAGAAGAGGCTGAGAGCAGTTACCATTAGCTGCTATCAATATACCAGAAACTTTCAGTGTAAGGTGTGTGTGTGTGTGTGTGAGCTTGAACTCAGGGCCTGTGTGCTATCCTTGAGCTTTTCCACTCAAGGCTGCTGCTCTACCACTTGAGCCACAGTTCTGCTTTTTGGTGGTTCACTGGAGATGAGTCCCATTGACTTTCCTGGCCAGGGTGGCTTTGAACTGCGGTGTTCAGATCTCAACTTCTTGGTTAGCTAGGATTACAAACCTAGGCCACGGGGATCGGGCTCTTATTTGCTGCTTTTAAGAAGCATTAATCAGGCACCTCTTTGGTGCCCAAGCGTTATGTATGTTGGCTGGTTTTGCAAGCTCCCAAGTCTCTCTGGCGGGATGCATATGGTCTGTACCTGCCGGAATCTCAGCCCAGGTTTCTCCTGCCTCGGCCCCTGACCCCGAGGCCTGAATCTGCTCCCACCCTCTGGTGGCAGCCCTTGAAGTCCCCCGTCCTGGGGAGGGCCCGGGGTCCTGCCTGGCGTCCAGGGGCGGTGGCGCCTCGGCCCTCCTTCCCCGCAGCGGCCTCGGGATTTTGGCTTTCGGGCCCGCAGGTTCAGAGGGGTGGAAGGAGGGGGTGCAGGGGGAGGAGCTGCGGACCTGCGGCAGGGGCGGGGAGGAGCCGAGCGGGGCCGGTGCGGGCGCGCGGGGCTGCGGCGGCCGGCGGCGGCGGCGGCGGCTCCGGGTGAGTCCGCCCCTCCCCTCCCCTCCTCTCCTGTCTCCCTCCCCTTCTCTCCCCTCCTCCACCTCGACCCCACGGCGGGGGGGGGGGGGGGGGCGGGCGGCAGCGCGCGGAGAAGCCGGGGTGGGTGCCCCGGAGCGTGGGTCTGGGCGGGGAGGGGGTGTCCGCCGCGCTCGCGGCCGCCCGGGAGGGGCGCTTGGCCCCGGAAAGGGGGGTCCCCGACGCACCTGGTTGTACCCCGTCTCCCATCCATGCCCCAATGCGGGTCGTCCACTCATTACTGTATTCCAAAGTACGTGGGCTCGCTGCCTTTCGCGATCCTGGATGCCGTCCGCCCCCCCCCATTTTCCTGCAGCGTCTTGGGACCCTAGCATCTTAACTACCCCCCCCCAACCTGCCCCCCCAATCCCATCCTCTCTGCAGCCTGGAGCGGCATTAAGGACTTCCACTCCCAGCAGCCTTTGCGGCACAGGGTCTTTGAAGCAGCAGCGGCGAGAGCGCACTGCCTGCCGGGAATTGTAGTCCCTAAGCATTTCCCTGGAGGTGGGAGGGGGCGGCCGGACCACCCGCCTCCTCTCGGGGGTCGTCTGGGGTCGGGCCGCCGGCGGGAGTACGGCATGATATGCGGCTCGGGCTGAGCTTTTCCTGTCGGCTTCGGTTCCCCCAGATCAGAGCCCGCGCCCCCCCCCCCCCCCGAGTGTGGGGACTCGTCCACCCCGCTAGTCTGCCCTGCAGCCCCCATGGGCCGACGCCCGCAGCCGCCTCGGCCGGCGCCCAGGACCAGGCGGGGATAAGCGCGGTGAGTCCACCGGTGCCGCGGTACCCAGCACACACCTGCCCGCCCCCACCTGCCCGCCCCCACCTGCCCTCTGCGTCCTCTGGTCTGGCTTCACACCCGGGCCCTGCCTCGCCCCTCCCCAGGCAGCCTCCCCCTGCGCCGCCCAGCCCCCTCCCCGGGCTGCCTGGGATCCTGGCCGGGGTCTGGCTGTCTGTCTGTCCTGTCTGTCCTGGATTTCTGCTCCCGTCCACCCGTGCCTCCTTCCTACCACTTGCACACCCGGCTGTCGGATCCTCCCGCTCACATACATCCCTCTCCATCCAAACTCAGTATCTGACTTCTGTCTGTCTGTCCCTCCTTGGTACTGCTCTCTCCAACTCACCTCATCCTGCAACTCCATACCTACCCACTTCTCTTCCTTCCTCCTCCTACCTCTGTCCTCCCCAGCCTGGCTCCTTCCCCTAAGCCACCTGCCCATACTGGCCTGGCTGCCCCAGTTCGTTTCCCTGCCCCAGCTCCCTGCCCATGCCTGGCTCCACCCAGGCGGCCCCTGCCTGCCCACTCTAGGTCTTGTTTGTTGGTTGGTGTTTGGTTTTCTTTGCTCTGTCTTCTTTACCGAATTGTGACACCAACAAGCCTGGCAGGCTCCACGCTCCTGTGTCTGCAGCAGCTAGCCCAGGGCCTGGCATGCAGTTGGCCCTCAATGAATATTTGTTGGAAGAATGAATGAATGAATGAATGAGTGTCCATCCCTGAATCCTCCCACACGCATCTCTAATCATTGTCCCCTCACCTATCTGCTCCTTTATTGGTCCATCCTGATTCTCCCCCTTTGCTGGCCTTCCCTCACTCAGGCTCCCTACCTGTCCTCCAGCTACCCTTCTTCCTCACCCCTGCACTCCTGCACCCCTGCCCACTCGTTCCCCTCATTCCGCTTCCCATCCTCACCTTTCCCCACCCCTCTCAAGCACAGGACCCCAAGGCCACCATGTCTGGAGACTACGAGGACGACCTGTGTCGACGGGCCCTCATCCTGGCCTCGGACCTCTGTGCTCGGGTCCGAGATGCTGACACCAACGACAGATGCCAGGAGTTCAATGAACTGCGAATCCGAGGCTATCCGCGGGGCCCAGATGCAGGTCTGCACCCCCTCCATATCCCAACAGCCCCCAACACCATGATAGAGAAGACCCAAAGGATTCTGTTTTCTGTTCCATTTGGGACCAGATCCACTTAGAGTCTTGCCCCAATCCTGCTTGCAGCTACCCTGTCTCAAAACTTCTAAGTGGAAAGAGCGTTGCCTTCAACCTGCTCCCCGACCTTTGGAGTTGTTCCTGGGGTCCACCCCAAAACCATGACCTCCAGACAGACTTTTCAGGACGCTTTGTGACTCCTGCATAGCTCAGGTTTGACCTCTGGGCCTTGTGTTTGCTAGCCAGGCACTCTACCGCTTAAAAGCCCCAGACCTCAGTCTTTCCGCTGGTGTCTCCTATATATCCAGGACAACAGATGCATACCACCATGCCTGACATATTAACTGAGGTAGGGTCTCACTGATACTGCTACCCAGTCTGCCTTTGAAGTACAGTTCTCAATTTCAGTAGCTAGGATTACAGGCATGAGCCACTGGCACGTGCTTGTCAGAGCTGCAGGTGTGGTCAGCGGTCAAGTGACTGCCTAGCAAGGCCCTGAATCCAAACCCGAGGACTGTCCCAAACCAGAATGGCTGAATAGAAATAAGCTGTCTCCAAGAGGAGGAGGGTTCAGATTGAGGCCTGCATTCAGAGCTCTCAGGTGGGAGATGCGCTAGGATCCTTCTGGACCCAGGCCTCTCTGCTTCTTTCTAGACATCTCTGTGAGCCTGCTGTCTGTCATCGTGACCTTCTGTGGCATTGTCCTTCTGGGCGTCTCTCTCTTTGTGTCCTGGAAGCTGTGCTGGGTACCCTGGCGGGACAAGGGTGGGTCAGCAGTGGGTGGCGGCCCTCTGCGCAAGGACCTAGGCCCGGGGGTTGGGCTGGCTGGCCTGGTGGGTGGTGGTGCACACCACCTGGGGACTGGCCTGGGCGACCACCCTCTGCTGGGCGTCCCCCCACACCATGCCCACGCCGTCCACCACCCGCCCTTTGCGGAGCTGCTGGAGCCAGGCAGCCTGGGGGGCTCGGAGCCCCCTGAACCTTCTTACCTGGATATGGACTCCTATCCAGAGGCTGCCGCTGCAGCTATGGTGGCTGCTGGGGTCAAGCCAAGCCAGACATCTCCAGAGCTGCCCTCCGAGACTGGAGCTGGGTCTGGACTGCTGCTGCTGCCCCCCAGCGGAGGGGGCCTGCCCAGTGCCCAGTCACATCAGCAAGTCACAAGCCTAGCACCTGCCACCAGGTAAGAGGGACCCTGGGCTGGGGACCCCCTAACTTCGTGGCTGTTTTTTAATCTAAGCCTTATCTGAGTCCCTGGTCAGGGAAGATTGAAGTTTTGACTTTGGGTCCAAAAGAATGAGGAGGCTGACACCCCACACTTTTGGACCCATGAGGATGAAGATGGGGGTGTAAACTCCCGGGATCTAAAGGAGGAAGGGAACTGGAGGCCTTGATCCTTGAGTCCAGAGACAGGAAGGAGTGGGGACAAGCATATGGGTTCAGAAAAGTAGAAGCGACCAAGAATGAGATTCCCAAATGCCTTCATTTGCTCGAGGCCGGGCTCAGCTAGGAGGCCTGGGCTCCACTCAGTCATTCATTGGTCTTTACTGGTCTGCATGGCCTGAGTACCAGCCAGGCTTGAGCAGGGCATCCAGGCCCCTGGCCTTGACCCTCAGAGCCACCTGGCTCAGGAGTGGCCTAGAGACAGGAAGGTGGGAGGTGTGACAGCAGGGTCCCCAGGAACTCCTGGTTCTAGACTGGGGAAGGCTGAGGCAGGAGGAGGCCCTGCATCCAGTCATAGGGGCCAAAGGGGAAACAGCAGTGCATTGTGGGAGGAGACTGTGGTGCTCCATGGGAGGACACTGCAGTGCATTGTGGGGGCAAGAGACCATGGTGAACTGTGGGACCTGCCAGGAATTATGGGTCTTTGATAACATATTTGTAATTAGAAAACTTGGGAGATGGGCCTGCAGGCACCAAGTCATGCCAGGGTGAGATTTTGTCTCAGAGAGGGAGAGGAATGAGGTCAGGTGTATGAGTCTCCCACTGGGGCCACACAGGTGATCGAGAGGGAGCAGCTGTAGGCCGAGACTCCAAGCAAGGAAGGAGAGGCTCAGCCTGGCAATAGGGGACAATCCCCCAGGGGACTAAAGAGCAGGTTCTTGGTGTCACCAGTGACCCAGAGTAGCTTCAAGGAGGGCTTGCAAAGGGTGGGTGCAGATGGGGAAATTGAGGCATGAGTGGCTTGTTCAGGCCAAGGGAATTTGTGGTCACCTGGCTGGACATTGAAGAGGCAGAGAAGTCCCTAGGTGCCTGAATGCAGGCAGAGATGAGGAGCATTGAGCTCATCTTGGTCCCCTGCAGGTACCCAGCCCTGCCCCGGCCCCTTACCCAACACACGCTGACGACGCAGCCAGAGCCCAGCAGCGAGGAGCGGCCGCCAGCCATGCCCTTACCCCTGCCCGGGGGCGAGGAAAAAGCCAAATTGATCGGGCAGATCAAGCCAGAGTTGTACCAGGGTACCGGCCCCGGCGGCCGCAGGGGCGGCGGCTCCGGAGAGGGGGGCAACCCTTGTGGCCGGATCAGCTTCGCCCTGCGGTACCTCTACGGCTCCGACCAGCTGGTCGTGCGGGTCCTGCAGGCCCTGGACCTCCCAGCCAAGGACTCCAATGGCTTCTCCGACCCTTATGTCAAGATCTACCTGCTGCCTGATCGCAAGAAGAAGTTCCAGACCAAGGTCTGAGGGAGGAGGCTGGGCCTGGACCCTGGGTCTGAGGGAGGAGGCTGGGCCTGGATCCCCGGGTCTGAGGGAGGAGGCTGGGTCTGGCCCCCCAGGTCTGGGGGAGGAGGCTGGGCCTGGACCCTGGGTCTGAGGGAGGAGGCTGGGCCTGGACCCCCCCCCCCCCGGGTCTGGGGGAGGGGACTGGGCCTGGACCCCGGGTCTGAGGGAGGAGGCTGGGTCTGGCCCCCCAGGTCTGGGGGAGGAGGCTGGGCCTGGACCCCTGGGTCTGAAGGAGGAGGACGGGGGTGTAGACCCCAGGGTCTGAGGGAGGAGGCTGGGCGTGGATCCCGGGGTCAGAGGTCTGAGGCCGGGCCTGGGCTTAGATTCCTGAAGTGCCGACCAGGGAGATGAGGGTCCCCGTGTCTGTCGGCTCTCGTCCCTCAAGGTGCACAGGAAGACCCTGAACCCTGTGTTCAACGAGACGTTCCAGTTCTCGGTGCCCCTGGCCGAGCTGGCCCAGCGCAAGCTGCACTTCAGCGTCTACGACTTCGACCGCTTCTCGCGGCATGACCTCATCGGCCAGGTGGTGCTGGACAACCTCCTGGAGCTGGCCGAGCAGCCCCCCGACCGCCCTCTCTGGAGAGACATCATCGAGGGGGGCTCGGTCAGTGGCGTGCACCCTCTCTGGGCCTGAGACCCTTGGCTTTTTTTTTTTTTTTAATCCATCATTGGGCTTGAACTCTGGGCTTGGGCGCTGTCCCTGAGCTCTTCAGCTCAAGGCTACCACCCTACCCCCTGAGCCACAGCACCACTTCCAGTTTTCTGGTGGTTAATTGGAGATAGGAGTCTCATGACTTTAGTACCTGGGCTGGCTTTGAACTGCGATCCTCAGATCTCAGCCTCCTGAGTAGCTAGGATGACAGGCGTGAGCCACTGCGCCCAGCAGACCCCCGACTTCTGAACCCCCCCTTCACATCTCTTGGCTTCCAGTTGTGGCCCTGTGGTTCCAGCCTTCTCGCTTCTCTCAGCATCCTCTGCCACCCACCTTCTGACCTTTCCTCTCCTCCTGGTGTTCCAGGCTTGAACCCCTTTATCTCGCAAATACCTCGTCCCATTTCTTCACTGTCTCCCACCCTGAGCCCTGGCAGGCCCCAGACAGGCCAGGATCCTCGATTTTCCCTGCCCCCGTCCCCCATTCTCCCAACATCTAGATCCAGCCCCTGCCCCAGCCTAACTCCATGGCCTGATTGAGTGCGCAGAGCCTTTGAGGCCTCAACCTCACACCCTGACTCTGCAGCCATGGATTTCCCAGCATTCCAGTTCCCTGCCAGGAAGCCATGGCTGGGGTCCAGAGAGGTCTGGCCCTGAGCCTCAGTTTCCCCACCTGCCAGTGACCTGAGTGAGGTGTCTGCCTATAACCTTTGTCATCCTCCCACCCAGGGCTCACCCCTGGGGTCTAGGAGCCTCCTTCTGGGCCCACCCCCACAGCTCCCGTCTGTCATCCACCCCTGAGCCTTGCTGTCCCCCGAAGTGTTCCCTGGGGGCCACCTTGTCTCATGCTTGTGCCGCTCTTCTCATTTCCTCTTGCCTTCACAACCTAAGGCGGTCTTCACTCCTTCCTTCATGTATTCACCCACGCCTTCACTTATTAATCCACTCCACCATTCATTCATTTACTCCTTCACCCCTGGCATGTTTATTTGCTCATTCATCAGCGCATTCATTCATCCATTCATTCTCTCATTCACTTGCCCGTTCATCCCTGCATCCTCTTCCTCTTCTGCTCCCTTCCTCTGTCATTCATCCATTCTCTGTCAGTCATTCATTCTTCTAACCAGATGGTCCTCAGAGCTTCGGTTTCAGGAAGTCCCAGGTGGTGCCGGGGGTCAGGGCTGTGGGGTACACACAAGGGGGAGCTTCGGGGGGCACAGTGTGGCAAGGGTCTGGTCAGCATCAGTGGGAGCCAGGGGCGCAGCTGAGGCTGCAGGGCAGAGGGGGGCAGGCGCAGGTCCCCCTCGGCCCTGGCTTCTGCTTCACGTGGGCCTCCAAGAGGGAAGAGCCTCTCCGCCCAGGCCCATCCTGCTTTGCTTCATCTCCTGCCTTCTCCACAGCTGACCCTGTGTCTCATGCTGTCCCAGGGCAGCTGGCTCCATTCCCTTCTTTTGGTCTATCTCCATCCTCTTTCTGTCTCGTCTGTCTGTCTGTTTCTCCCACTCACTCACATCTCTTCCATTTTCCTTGCAGAGAGCAAATAGGTTTTGATCGACTTGGGCGGCTATGGCCTGGGGGCTGCTAGGCCTTGGCCAGGAACCCGAGCACTGGTGTCAGGGAGGAGGCTGGGGGCGGGAGAGCCAGAGGAAGGGCGGTCGGGGGGCTGGCTCTGCTGACCCCATTCCCAATGGCAGGAAAAGGCAGATCTTGGGGAGCTCAACTTCTCACTCTGCTACCTCCCCACGGCCGGGCGCCTCACAGTGACCATCATCAAAGCTTCCAACCTCAAAGCGATGGACCTTACCGGCTTCTCAGGTGAGCACCAGAGCACCCCTGTCTGAAGGAGGAAGCTGCAGTCTGGGTCTGAGGGAGGAGGTCACCGTGCTGTCCCTCTCCGGTCCCAGATCCCTACGTCAAGGCCTCTCTGATCAGCGAGGGTCGACGTCTGAAGAAGCGGAAAACCTCCATCAAGAAAAACACCCTGAACCCCACATACAACGAGGCGCTGGTGTTCGACGTGGCCCCCGAGAGCGTGGAGAACGTGGGGCTGAGCATCGCGGTGGTGGACTACGACTGGTGGGCCTTGGCTGGGGCAGGGGGCGCTGGGGCCCCTCCAGCTCTGGGTAACCTCCTCCCTGCCCCCGCAGCATCGGGCACAACGAGGTGATCGGCGTGTGCCGCGTGGGCCCCGAGGCAGCCGACCCCCGCGGCCGGGAGCACTGGGCAGAGATGCTGGCCAACCCGCGCAAGCCTGTGGAGCACTGGCACCAGTTGGTGGAGGTGAGCGTGCTGGGCCTTAGGGCTGGGCGTGTGCCCCTCCAGTGGTCACCCAACCCCTGCCTGTCCGTTCCCCCACGGAGAGTGAGGGAAGAAAGCTGGCCACTTCCCTGCCGCAGGAATGGTTGAGTTGACCCCACTCCCAAACCTCGTGGATTTCCTCCCTCAGGAAAAGACCCTGACCAGCTTCACAAAAGGCAGCAAAGGTCTATCAGAGAAAGAGAACTCAGAGTGAGGGGTAAGGCACCCCGACGAGGCCCCCTGGGTTTGAGGGAGGACGTCTGAGGGAGGAGGAGAGGGATCTGGACTCCTGACCTGAGGAAAGAAGCTGCAGTCTGAACCACTGAGGTCTGAGTGGGAGGCTGGGGTCTAGACTTATGATTGGAGGGAAGGGGCTGGAGTCTGCACACCTGGGTCTGGGGGAAGAGGCCAGAGATCAACCCAGCATGTTTCTCCCTTTCTCTGACCTCTCCTCCCCTGCCCATTGCACAGGGCTGGCCTAGGCTGGGGATCGAACCAGGGCCCCTGACGACCCCATCCCTTCCTGCCCGGACCATAAACTCATCTCGAAGCCATAGCGTCCGAGCCGCTGGTGCAGGCAGCCCTGGGCCTGCCCTTTTCCACCTGGAGGTGTGTGGGTGGGAGGCCGCTGGGCCCAGTCCTCTGTGTCAGGGTGGGAGGCATTCAGCCTCCACTGTTTGTCCTCTGTTCCCTGGGGTCCCCCTCAAGGCAAGGGGCCATGCATGTCGGGGGACCCTTTCCCTAGATCCTCTGTCTGTCTCTGTCTCTTTAGTGTTGTCCAAGACTTGGTGTTCTGACCCTGGTTCTCACCGTGAATGTTACTGGGCCAATCCTCTGTGTGACCCCAGACACACACACACACACACACACACACACACACACACACACACATCTGTATCTGCCCCTGTGCGCCACTCTGTAGCCGGCCGATTCCCTACCCCACCGCTGCTGCTGCTACCGATGCCAGAATAAACATTCTGTGGGCCTCAAGCTGCCTGGTCCTGCTTCTGTGACTGAATTTGTATTATTATTGTTATTATTGTTAGTGTGTGTGTGTATGTGCAGGTCCTGGGGCTTGAACTCAGGGCCTGATCAGTGTTCCTTAGCCTTTTCATTCAAGGCTGGTGTTCTACCACTTGAACCACGCCTCCACTTCTGGCCTTTTGCTGGCTAATTGCAGATAAAGATTTCCATCTGTGATCCTCAACTCCTCAGATCTCAGGTCTCCTGAGATGACACCTGTTGGGCCGGACAGGAGTTGGGCAACTTTGTGTCAGGCTTAGCTTTAGTTTCTTAAAATTCTGTTTGCCAGGGAGGAAGGTTTGTAGTGTTCCAGTGACAGATCTTCTGAAGACAATGCCAGGGCTAGCTCAGCTGCGCGGCAGCAGGCAGCATTGAGCTGTGTCCCTGAAGCTACTGTGCCTCCCCCAGCCTGGGTACAAGATGACATGTTCTCACACCATTAATGAAGCAGCCAACATCACCAGGCACGCTGGTCTTACCTATAACCCTACTGAGTCTGAAATCCAAGGATCAGCCCAAGAAAGAGACTCATCTCTAATTAAATACCAAAAAGAGCCAAACATGGAGCTGTGGCTCAAGTCATAGAGCACTAACTTTGAGTGAATAAAAGCCCAGGCACAGTGCCCAGGCCCTAAGTGCATGCCCAAGACTGACACAAAAAGAGAAGAAGAAAAATCTCCAAGATAACAAAACAATAACAACAACGGGAACTAAGGGGCAATATGACCAGAGCCCTTATGCGATCACCTTCAGAACTCTGGTTTTTTTCTTTAGTTAGAAGCAGGTTTCCCAAGGAAACCAAAGAGGGATTCTGTCTCCCCATTGTGGAGCACATTCGGGGAGAGGATTCTGATTGGTCCTGCTCAGGCCTCGGGTGGCCACCTAGGACCAATCACTGCATCCCGTTTGCCATTGGGCCCTGCCCTCTACCACCCCTGACTCCACTTTTCCCCTATCTCACTTGCTATTGGTTCAGCTCCCCTCAGGCTGTCATTGCTTTTGGCTTGAATGGGAAATTCATCTCTTTGAAGATAAAACTTTCTTTAATCCAGAACCTAGGGAAGAGTCCTTGATTGATGGTCCTGAAGGAATTTCAGGGCAGTAATTCTTCGAAATGGATGCGCACTTCATTCCTTGGTGTTCACATCTACTTCCCGAATACAGCTGCTCCACAACGTCTCCAGGAAAATGGTATGGCAATGGATTTTATTTGATTTTTGCTCTGGGCAGCCTGAACAAATATCTCCCTCTTGGAAGAGAAATTGCAAGTCTGGGCAGCAACAGGTAGCTTCCTTCCAAGGCTCTTAGGAAAACTACATGCACAGCATGTCCCTGGCAGCAGCTGGCCAACCCTGCATTCCTTGGGTAGTGGTGGATGCATCACTCCAATCTGTCTCTGTCCTCCTCCTCCTCCTCTTCCTCCTCCTTCTTCCTCCCCCCACCCCTTCTTCTTCTTGTCAGACATGGGGCTTCAACTCTGGGCCTGGGCGCTGTCCCTGAGCTCTCCAGCTCAAGGCTAGCACTCTACCAAGTTGAGCCACAGCGCCACTTCCTATGTCTCTGTCTTCCTGTACCCTTCTCGCTGCTGTGGCTCCAAAATCTCCCTGTCTTTTTCTTCTAAGGACACCTGGCACTGGGTACCAGTCTAAAGCCAGGATGATTTCACTTGCAGATTCTTAATTATGTCTGCAATTTTTTTTTTGTCGTTGAGGCGTGAACTCGGGGCTTGGGCACTGTGCCTGGCTCAAGGCCAGCACTCTACCACGTTGAGCCATAGGGCCTCTTCCAGGTTTTGCGTGTTTATTGGGGATGAGTCACTCTGACGTTCCTGCCCATACTGGCTTTGAACCTCAGACCTCGGATCTCAGCCTCCTGAGTAGCTAGGATTGCAGGTGTCCACTAGATTTTTCAGTCAACCTAAAACTCGTGTGCGTGTGTGTGTGTGTGTGTGTGTGTGTGCTCAAAGTCAATTCGTGACAAAAAGAAAAATCTTGGTGACATGTCACGCCCCACAACAGGTGTCCAGTATTAATGAGTGCCCGCTCATGATTTCGGAGATTAGAAGAATGAAGGAAAGCAATGCCTTTGCACATTGAAGGGGATTTGAGAACAGAACGCTGATTCCTGGGGACCCGGGAATCTCTCGTTTTTGCGTCGTCTCATTCTGGTTATGCTAATGAGGGGGAGAGGGAGCCAACCAGGAGTGGACCGCCGCTGACGTCACTGCCTCCAGCCCCGCCCCCGGCCAGTGCTGCTCTCTGGCGCCCTCTGACGGGAGGCAAGGGACACTGCCCCTGAGAAGAGCCAAACCCAGCTGTGCCCAGCACCTCCCGCCCCCTGGCAACCCGGGTCACTTCCTATCCCCACATCGCTGACCAACTCCTGCTAGAAGAGGAAGCAAATGCGGAGAGAGGGGTGGTCCAAACTCCCTGACATCGAATCAGAAATAGGCATTCATCTGCAAGGGATCCAATCAGATTCGCAGAAAAAATCCCCAGGTACTCAACTGGAGAGGGCCAGGTTGCCATGACAACACGAGTTTCTCGAGGGTTCCCAAGGTCTGTGAGCCCTAGCGCTGAGCGCCTCGTGGCGCCTGGCAACGCTTGGCCACGACTCCAGACAGCGCGCACCGCATGGCCCGGCCGGTGGAAGGCAGCCAATGAGAAGGGGCCAGACCTACGTGACGTCACTAGTTGCCAAGCTAGCGCAAGCGTGTAGGACTTCTCGCGAGAGTTTCTGCGCGCTCTTGACCCCCCCCACCACAGAGAGATGGAGATGCGCAGGCGCACATCTGCTTCTTTCTGTGGCGAGAGGCGATAAAAGGCGGGAAAGCAGGAGAGGCGAGAAATAAGATGGAGATGGACAGATGGACGGCCGACCGACAGGTCTCAGAGTGCCCAGGAAGAGCCTGGGAGACGACCCTTAAAAATGACACGAGCGCGCGCGAAGACGCGGGTTGGGCTCCCGGGGCCCCCAGAGGTGGTGCTGAGGCTCACGAGGAAGCCGGCGACAGAGCCCAGGCCCGGAGCAGGACGCACAAATGAGCGAATAACACGGACGCCCAGCGCCCTCGGCCCCGCCCGACATCCAGGCTTCTCCGGACGCCGAGTGGGCTCAAAGCCCGGGCAGGGAAGAGACGGTTCATATCCAGCCAGCCACGGAGGAGCCCGCAGCGGAGCTGGGGTTCAAGGCCGGGCGGGCGCATGCGCCATGACGGGCGGGCGCATGCGCACTCCCCCCCCTCCCGCACCCAGCCCCGCGGGCCGCGCGAAGGCGCTGCGCCCCCCGGGGCTCCGGGCCCGGTGGGTGCCGCCCCCCTGGAGGGGCCGCGGCCTGTCGTCCTGTCCGTGTGGTTGTGCGGCCTGCTTGTTCAACTCGACAGTAGGTCGTGGAAATCCATCCCGACGTAGGTAAAGATCTGGGTCCCGCGGCTTCCTCCCCGTCTTCCCTTTGCTCCTGAACGTGGAGACGCCGCGAGGGTCTGCGGGCGCGGGGCCCCCGACAGGACGCGGAGTCCCCCAAGAACGCTCGGCCCCGGCCCTCCTTCAGGTCATTATTTTTGGATGAGGTCTCGGGCCGTGGCGGAGGACTGACCTTAGACGACAGTCCGGCCTCCAGCCCCCTTGTAGCTGGGGTTATGTGTGGGTCTGTGGTTTTTGGAGATAGGGAATCTCACTTTTTTTTTTTCTTTTTTTGCTTTTTGGCCTGGGTTGATCTCAAAGTGTGATTCTTCTATCCCTACAGATGAAGTAGCTGTGATTATAGACATGTGCCATCAACAGATTTTTACTATACTTCCAGCAACCAGCACCAAACTTATTCCAAATATAGACATGATTAGTAAGCAAGGTGGGCGTGACTGGAGCAGGCTGCAGGTGAAAGCACAGCCCCCAAGATCACACATCCGAGGTTTTGGATTTAAGTTGCTCTCAAATGGCTGCCGGGGACTGGGGCTCGCACCTGGAATCCTACTCAGGAAGCTGAGATCTGAGGATTGTAGTTCAAAGCCAGCCCAGGCAGAAAAGTCCATGAGACTCTCATCTCCAGTTAACTACCAAAGGAGTAGTTATGGCTCACACTCTTGATGGTTCCCCCCCCCCATTTATTCTTACAGTAACATCGTGTAACGTTCAATGAAGACTTACATAGCCTCTGGAATATATTTATATTTTGCTGGTTCCAGAGCTGAACTCAGCACCTTGTGATCTCTGCACTTGCTTGCTTGAGTTTCTAGCCCTGATTTGTTTGTGCTAGTTAATTGGAGATCAGAGTCGCACAAACTGCCCTGTCTGGGCTGGCTTGGGACTGTGGTCCTCAGGTCTCAGCCTCCCAAGAAGCTGGGATTACAGGTGTGAGCCACTGGTCCTTGACAACACCCTCTATTATTTCTATGCATCTGGTGCTATTTTAGGTGAAATTTAATTTTTTCATATTAATCTGGTGTTTAAAAATATTAATATACTTTTCACTGACTCTCTTGCCACCTAACTCCATTTCATGTATTTGTTCCAGAAACTGGTTGGCAAGTTTCTTTGGGTTTTCCACATACATGATGTCTGAATCCAGCAAATTTCACCTCCTATTTCTTTTGATTGTTGGTTTGTTGGGACTTGAACTCAGGGCCCAGAAGCTGTCCCTTAGCCTTTTTGCTCAAGACTAGCACTGTACACTTGAGCCACAGTTCCACTTCTGGCTTTTTTTTGGTGCTTAATTGGAGATAATAGTTTCATAGACTTTTCTGCCTGGACTGGTTCTGAACCACAGCTCAGCCTCCATAGTAACTGGGATTATAGACCAGCATCCAGCCACTTTTTTCTTTTCCTCTTGAGATAACCACATGAGGGTCCCCGCATTGTGCTGGATTCCACTCATTGCTTTCTGAATGTTAAACAAATAATTTTCCCCATTCTAAATCCCCTTGTTACACCGCATTAACCTTTTCCTGTATTCCTCTTTTATATCTGCAATATTTTACTAAGGACTTTGTCCCTGGCATTGTGAGGAATATTGGCGTGTCATTTTCTTTTCTCGTAATGTCAGGTTTTGATACTGGGATTTGCTGAGCTGAGAAATGATTTTGAAAGTATCTCTTCCTCCTCTGTTTCCTAAGATCCAAGTTTGTGTAAGATCAAGAATCTCCTTTGGGAAAATAGAGCTGGGGTTCAAGTTGTAGAGCCTCAGCCACGAGAGGGGGAAAAAAAACCCCTCAGTAACAGCATCTAGGCCCTGAGTTCAAGCCCCAGGACTGACACATACACACAAAGAAAAGAAAAAAGAGCTTTGGGGGAAGGGGGAGAGAGAGATGTGTGATTCACATAGTACAGTGCTCAGACAGTGGCCCTGGGTTCTATGCACGGTACCCCCCCCACACATACACACAAATTCAAAGAGAAATAACCTTATTTCACCTTGGCATAGAGCCCTGGACCTCACCACGTGAGGGGGGCCCTGCCCCATTGCGCTGCACCCCAGGTTCCAGCTGCCACTTTATCTCCAAAGAAGTGATGGTTAAACCTCTGCCAGTGCCATCTTGGTCACGATGCCCAGGCCAGCTGTGACTTTGTGAAATCCCCCCTCCCACGCATGCCCAGTTTCTCAGTGTCGTTTGATAACCAGGGTTCTCCTGGCTATGCGAGACTCGATTTCAACATTCGTGGATAGCAAATGGCACATGGGAAGCGGTGTCACATTGGAGCGTACTTTGCTCTATGATGCTACAGTCCGTCCCTTCTCAAGGTGATGCGATGGCTTCAAACCATGATCCCCAAGTCTGCAGCCGCCTCCGTAGCCAGGATTATAGGTGTTAGCGCCAGCACCTGGCTTTTTTGGTCTTTTTTTTTTTAAATGTAGCCCAGGCTGGCCTTGAATTCAAGGTCCTCCCCCTGATTCTGCCCAGTAAGTAACTGGGACTGCTGGCAGCAGCCCCTTTCCTCTCCCCGCCCCCTCATGCCCCTGGCTCTTTTTGGGCACAGTTTTCTTCATTCAGAGCTGTCATCAGGGTGGTGGAGGGTGGAGATGCTGCCCTCTCCTGGGCTCAGCCGAGGAGGGAGGAGGGTCACGAGGGTCACACACACGTCTGGGTGGTGAGGGAGTTGCAGCCCAGTAAGGAGCCCCTGCCCTGATGTGAACATCTGGGTGGATAGTCAGTGCCTCCTCTTTGTCCCTTCTGGGGGTCTCTAGCCCCCCTTCCGGGGTGCTCCAGTCCTCGGGGACGTGAGCCCAGTAGAGGAGGGCAGAAGTGGGCACCCTGTGACCTCTCCTCCCCTCCCCTCCTCTCCCTCCCTGCCACACCACACCAGCAGCCTTACACCTCCAAGTGTGACCCCAGCACCTGCTGCGTCACCTGGGGGAGGCAGGAACGGGGGCAGAGGGGGCAGGCACAGCCCCACTGGCTCCTCTGGGTTTGAGCCAGGGCCCCCTCCCTAATTCTTGCCTTGGTCAAGCCTGCCAGTGGGCCAGAACTCAAGATCTGATTCCCACCCTGGCCCCTTCCAGGGTCTGAAGCTCCATTCTAATGGGGGGGGGGGGGACTGGGTTTCATCATCACCCCTGAACCTCAGCTCAGTGGCAGGCTTCCCAGGGCTTACTCTCCTCCCAGGCCGCCCCCCCCATCTCAGTTCAGCCTTGCTCCCCCTTTCCTGCTCCAGGGACTTCTCTCTGGTCCTCTGACCCAGGGACCTCTAGGGCCCCTTTTCCCATCTCCTTCCAGGGTTACCCTGCGCCCCCTTCCTGCTGCTGGCCTGCTCTTGCCCACTTTCCAGGGCTCTGTCCCCAGTCCCCCCCACTCCTGCCCTCCCCATCCTCCTCCCACTGTGCTGGCCTTCTATCCATTCGGCAGATGCGCAGGGAGAGGTGCAGCCATTTCTCTAGGACGACCTCCTCCCCCCTCTTCCTCACCTTTCCCTCCCCTCCCCCTCTATTCTCCTCTCCATCCTTCCTCTTTCTTTCCTTCCTCTTCCCCAGCCTCCTCTTCCTTCCTCCCCTCCCCCTCCTGCCCCTCTCCATTCTCCCCTCCTCCCCAGTTCCCCCTCTTACTCCATCCCGTCCCCTCCTCTGCCCTCCCTCCACTCTCCCTCCTCTCCTTCCGTCTCAGCCGCTCCCCCCTCCTCCCCCTCCCCCTCCCCAGCTCCCTCCTCCCCTCCCTCCTCCCGCCCGCCGTCATCAGCATTCCGCTCCCGTCCCCGGCGCTCGCTCTCGGCCGCGCTCTCCCGGTGGCTGCGGCACCGTCCGAGGCGGGGGCCGGGCCGGGGCCTGGGGGGGGTGGGTGGGGGGAGCGGCGCCGGCAGCCCGAGGAGGAGGAAGGACGGACGGAAGGAAGGAAAGAAGGAAGCACGGACGGAAGCCTGGAGAGGCGGAGGAAGGCGGCGGGAGTCGGCGGGCGCGAGGCCGAGCGAGCGGCCCCCCGCACCCGCACCCGCTCCGCGCGGGCCCACGCGGGCCGGGGGCGTCGAGGCCTCGCGGGCCGCAGCCCCGCCCCCGCCCGCGCCCCTGGGGTCCCCCCGCAGGCATGCTGCCCCCCGGAAGGAGCCCGCCCGCCGTGAGTAGGCGCCGGGCCGGCGGGGCGGGGGTCCCGGCTCCCCTCGGGACCCGGCGGCGAGGGCGGTGGGCGGGGCCGGGTGGGGGCCGCGGCGATGCGGGGCGCCGCGCCGGGGGTCGGGGGCCGCGCGGGGGTCGGGGGCCGGGCGGTCGGTCGGGGCGCCGCGCCGGGGGTCGGGGTGCCGGGCCGGGGCCGGGGCGGTCGGTCGGGGCGCCGCGCCGGGGGTCGGGGTGCCGGGCCGGGGCCGGGCGGTCGGTCGGGGCGCCGCGCCGGGGGTCGGGGTGCCGGGCCGGGGGTCGGGGTGTCGGGCCGGGGGTCGGGGTGCCGGGCCGGGGCGGTCGGTCCGGGCGCCGGGCCGGGGCCGCCCGCCGGCGGGGGTGCGGTGCCCGCCGCCCGGCCCCGGCGCCCCTCCCACCCTCGGCCGCGGCTGGGGGCTCGCGGGGATGGGGAGGGGGAGAGGCGGGCACGGGGTTTCCTTGGTGACCGCGCCTGGCAGGAGCGGTTGCCGTGGCAACCGGAGAGAACCGGGGAGTTTGGGAAGTGGAAACGGGAAGGCAGCGGGGCTGAGCGGGGCGCGGGGACCCGCGGCCCCCGGGACCCCACGCGGCCCCAGGTTCCGGGGCTCCCGCCCCAGCCGCTCCCCGGGGAGCCTGCCGCGCCCCCCTGCCCGGGACCCCCTCCCCCTTCCTCCTCGGACGCAGCTCTACTGGGACCCACTTTGGTGACCTTCCTTCTGGACCTCGGTCCCCGGAACCCCCCTCCCGCCGCCCCTACACGCCCGGCCTCCCCTCCCGGCGCCCGCAGCCCCGGCGCTGCCCCGGGTGGGGGCTCCCGGGAAGCCCGGCGTCCACCCCTGCCCGCCCCCCATTGCTATGCACCTCACACCCGAGCCAGGCCGCGGCCGCCAGACAGGAACTGGGCCTCCAGTGACAGCTGGTGGAGCCGAGGCCGCCCCTCCCCTCCTCCCCAAACTAACCTGCCCCCACCCTCCCTGCAGGGTCCCCCCCCCCGTCCGCCCCACCTGGGTGAGCACCGGGGGTGCAGCGGGGGAGGAGCGCGTGAGGGGCCCCGCCTTCCACACCTCCCCGGCCAGGCGCCCCGTGCGCTTCCCTGAAGGAAGGGCGAGCAGGAGAGGCACCACCCCCACTCCACACCAGCCGGGAGCCGGGAGAGACCGGGGAGCCACAGCAGCAGACACCCCTGTGCCTGGGGCAGCCCGAGCCCCGGATGTGGAACCCAGGGTCACGCACAGCCCCCCTCCAGTGTGGCCCAGTGACCCCTGCCCTCCACCTGACCTGGGCCACCTGCCCACCGCAGGGACATAGAGCCAGGGGCGCCCAGAGATGCCACCCAGGGAGTGAGAGTGGGTGACGGCAGGACACTCCCCCATTGCCCAAACTCCAGTCTGAGGTGCTGGAAGAAGGCTCCCCCCTCTGCGGGGCTGTGTGGAGCTGGGGTCCTGGGTCCTCCCCCAAGAGTTCAGAGCTGGGGTCCTGGGTCCTCCCCCAAGAGTTCAGAGCTGGGGTCCTGGGTCCTCCCCCAAGAGTTCAGAGCTGGGGTCCTGGGGTCCTCCCCCAAGAGTTCAGAGCTGGGGTCCTGGGGTCCTCCCCCAAGAGTTCAGAGCTGGGGTCCTGGGGTCCTCCCCCAAGAGTTCAGAGCTGGGGTCCTGGGTCCTCCCCCAAGGGAAGCTGAGAGCTCACCACACAGATCATCCACGTTGTTCCCGGGTCTGGCCAGGCCCAGGGTTCTGCAGGGCCACATGGAGAGGCAGCTGTGTCCAGGGCGGAGAGCCAAGGGAACATGGGATCCACTCCCATGCAGCACCCCAAGTCCTCTGCCCCCCAGGTCCGGTGGGCATTCGGCTTGCTGTTCACCATGTCCCAGGCTCAGTCTCTGTCTCCACTCCTCCGGCTCCGGTGCCCTGTCCTATCTCCCCACCTCCCCAGGGCCACCTGGGACCCCACAGTGGTGCAATGCTGGGCTCCCTGTGTCACCCCTCCGACCCCAGTCCAGCTGCCCCAAGCCTCTTCCTGGTCCTGGGGGCTCTTTTTGCTCCAGGTTAGTGCTCTACCACTGGCACCACCAACATCACTTCGGGCTTTGGGAAGGCTAATTGGAGATGAGTCTCTCAGATTTCTCCTGCCTGGGTTGACGTTGAATCTCAGTCCTCCGATCTCAGCCTCCTGAGTGGCTAGGATTTCAGGCATTTTTAGAATAGCAAGTTTGTGTGAAAATCCAGATTGGCAGCTTCGGTTGCAAAAGCAGTTCTTGCCCGTGGATTCCATGCCCCAGCCATCCACTGGCTCTGTGTGCTTCTGAGGCTCTCCCAGCTGGCTCCCCTAGGGGCTGGGCTGGAAGTGTGCTGGCGCCCTCCCTTGATCCCTTGGTATTTCTCACTCTCTGCTGTCTTGTGCTAGGTTCCTTCAGCCCAGAGGCTGCCTTTGTTTTTTCTGTTTCCCTCCATCCATCTGCCCTCCCTGGACCTGTCCCTGAGCAGGAAGATCTGCTTATCTGGGGGAGTGGTTCTGGAGATGGGGTGCAGAGCACACAAAACTTGTCCTGGGGGGGCCGGGAGTTTGGCCTAGTGGTTAAAGTGCTTGCCTAGCATGCATGAAGACCCGGGTTCGATTCCTCGGTACCACATACATAGACAAAAGCCGGAAGTGGTGCTGAGGCTCAAGTGGTAGAGCTCTAGCCTTGAGAAAGTCCGAGGACAGTGCTCAGGCCCTGAGCTCAAGCCCAGGACTGGCAAAAAAAAAAAACAAAAAACAAACAACTTGTCCTGGGCTGCCTCCCCCACTGTGATCTGCAGTCACCCCCTGTAGAGAGTCACTGGGCCATGGTGGTGGTCTGCACTGCCATCCTTGGGGGACCAGCCAGACTCCGTAGTCCCCAGCCAATCCCAGCCCTGAGACAGGACTAGGTTTCTCTGAGAGACAGAGGTGGTGGGGACAGGGGCAGAGCTGGGGGTTTCTTCAGGCTTTGCTGCATCTCACCTCCAGAATGGGACAGACAGGTGCCACGATGGTGCCCACGTGCGGTGGTCCTGTGCCACCACCACTCAGCCTGGAGAGCATGCCGCTACTTTCTCTCTGGCAGGACACAGGAAATGAACTCACCTCTGTGTTGGGGTTTTCCTGGTCCCCGAGGCTGGGTGCTTTGCCAGGCAGGGTGGCAGGAGAGTGGAAACTGTGGCAGGTGCCTGGAACTCCCCCAATACTTGTCATGGCTGCCCAGGCCCCAGAGATGAGTTGTGGGGGTCCTGCAGACCAGCAAAATCCATCATGGGGTCAATGAGTGCCCCCATGTAGGGGAGTTGGGGTCCCAGCAAAAACTTGGGAGGAGGGTAACCCAGAGGAGGAAGTGAAGGGGGGGGGCTGGGGACCCAAACCCACTGCTGGCCCAGAGAGGAGAGCTCAGCCTGAGTTCCAGTCCACACAGCTCCAGGTCCAGGCAGTTGGGCCACAGCTTGGTGAGGGGGGGCAGACAATCAGGAAGAATGGAGGAAATCTGTTCCCTCTGATCTAGAACCATCCAACAATGATAGTGGCTCACGGGCCCAGCCCTGCACGGGCATTTTATGTGGTGGAATGCCTATTGGACTTGTATACACCAACGCTAGCTTGACAGATGGGCAAACTGAGGCCCACTGTATGCTCAAGCTCCCACGGCTAGGAGGGGCAGAGCCAGGACTCCCAGGACTCCCAGCCCTGGCACTGAACAACTGCAGATGGTTTATCTAGCTGAGACCACTGTTTTACTGGGGGAAACTGAGACTCAGCAATGGGCAGTTGGGCCCTCCAAGTGAAAATTAGGCTTAACAACATAACTGTGGGATCAATGCTAGATGTTTAGAGAGTGGGACAGTCTCCCTCCTCCCCCCCACTCTGCTGGTCCTGGGGCTTGAACTCAGGGCCTGAGCACTGTCCTTGAGCTTTTTCCTCAAGGCTAACACTCTACCACTCCATCCACAACATGACTTCCGGCTTTTCTATGTATATGGTACTGAGGAATCGAACTCGGATCTTCATGCATGCTAGGCAAACACTCTACCACTAGGCCACACTCCTGGCCATTCCTCTTTCTCTTTCTTTCTGTCCCAGGTTGGGTAGGCAAGGAGCCACGCCCCCAGCCTGGAGCCATGCCCATCCACGAAGCCACTCCCCCGACCCTTTTTTGCTTTAGTTTTCAGGTAGGAGCTTGTATATATCCCCAGAGCCAACCTATGCCATGCTGTTTCTACCCAATCTACCTGTGTAGCTGGGGCACTGTGAACCACAATGCTCAGTTCCAGTTTATTATTATTATCATCACATTATCATCATCATTCTCTTATCCTCTTCCTCCTCCTCCTCCTCCTCATTATTATCATGATCAAAATGGGGTCTCACTAATTCGTTTCACCCAGGCTGGCCTGGAATGAGGTTCTCCCTCCAGATCTCCACCCCCATCACAGGTGGGACTGTAGGGGTTGAACTCAGCCCCCCACTTGCGAGGCAGGGGCTCTGCTGCAGTCGCTCTGCCAGCCCCTGTTTTGCATTGGGTATTTTTGTGTCAGCCAGCCTAAATCGTGATCCTGCGCTTTGTTGCCGGATAATAGGAGTATGTGCCACACTGCACCCAGCCACGGACTGAGATGGAATTTCTTGGACTTTTTTGTGTGTGTGTGGAAGGATGAGGTGGGTCTGGGCTGACCTCAAAACTGCAGTCCCTCATCTCTGCTTCCCAAGCCGCTGGGATTACAGGTTTGAGCCATGGTGCCTGATCCAGATACCAACTTTCAAGATGTTAGAGTTCCTGAGACTCTGCCTGTCAATGTGGGATCTGTCCTTAACCGGTCCCCTTCAGAGGAGTCAGGGCACCCGAGCTGACTGAGCCAGCAGTTCTGATTCGGTCATAAACAGTGGATTTATAGCTGAGGTGACTGAGTTACAGAACAGAGGAATTCGTTCTTCTAGCCCAATAAGGACAGGCGATACCGTGCTGAGTGCTGTTTGGAAGGCAGAGGCTGGAGGATTGCATCTGGAGGCTAGCCCAGGCATATAACTGCAGGAGATCTCATCTCTGTCAATGCCTGGGCACAGTGGTCACAGCTGTCTCGCCAGCTATGTGTAAACAGGAGGATTGAGGTCCAGGAAGGCCCAACCATAAACTTGCCGAGGCATCAACTCCAGACCCTATTTGAAAAATATCTAAAGCAAAAAAAAGAGCTGGAGGCATGGCTCAAGTGGAAGAATGCCTGCCTAGAAGGCTCACAGCCCTGATTTCAATCCTCTGTGCCACCAAGGGGGGAAAACAATAAAACTAAAACTCGCACAGTATTTCCACTCTAGTGGTAACTCACCCCGACCCTGTGCTCTCCGCCCCAGCCCTGCCCTTTGTCATCAGTGGCCACTTGTCAGAGGAGGGTGAAGGTGATGTCAAGGTTACTGCCCTGAGCAGACCATCGGCAGCAAGGAGTCCAGAAGCAGAGCTGCCTGTCCTGGCTGCCGTCCCCACCTCAGCCAGGCCCTGCCACAGCTGCTACACGCTCTCTGCTTGGGTCAGTTGGATGTATCTTGTCCATCTTTCCACCCTTTCATACCCAGGCCCTGGCCCCCTTTCTCCCCGCCTCCACGTCTCCACTGCAGTCCATCCAAAGGCCACTGGCTCACTGCATCCCCTTGGGCCCCCCCTTCCCCCCTTTCCCTATCTCTCTATCTGTCTCTGTCTCTGTCTCTCTGTCTGTCTCTGTCTCTGTCTCTCTCTGTCTGTCTCTGTCTCTCTGTCTCTGTCTCTTTCTCTCTCTCTCTCTCTCTCTCTCTCTCTCTCTCACACACACACACACACACACACACACACACACACACACACACACACACACACACACACACACCTGAGCCCAGGCTGGTGCCAGAGGCCAGAGGAAGGAGGCCCTACCCCCACTACCAGGGTCTCTGTCCCCCAATCTTGTCACACATGGGCACTCCACTTTCATACCATACTCATACCCTCTGCCCCAAGCTGTTGTGCGGTCCCCCCACCCACTAGCAGAGCCTTCATCTCGCTGCCCCCCACTTGGCATCTGCAGAGGGAGGCAGAGGATAGAGGCTCAGCGCTCGGGGCCAAGGGAAGAAGAGAGGCAGAGGACTCAAGAAAGACAGAATGAGGGCCGGGGGTGTGGCCTGGTGGTAGAGGGCCTGCCTAGCATGCATGAAGACCCAGGTTCCATTCCTTGGTACCACATACATCGAAAAGCGAGAAGTGGTGCTGTGGCTCAATGGCAGAGTGCTAGCCTTAAGGAAAGAGCCTTGAGGAAAAAGCTCAAGGACAGCGAGCAGGCTCTGAGTTCAAAGCCTCAGGACTGGCAAAAAAGAAAGACAGAAAGAGGAGCAGTGCCCCTGGTCCAGGCCCGGCGGTCTCCTGCAGAAAGGACAGGGTCCTCCCAGCACTCCTGCCCTTCTCCAGTGCTGCCCTGGGGACGCCTGGCGCCCCATTCCTCTCCTCTGTGCCCAGCACCCCCTGACCTCCCCGCTCAGAGGACACACAGCTCTTGGCACCGCGACCCTGCTCTAGCATTTTACTGGTTCACCTCCCAGGTTGAGCTCAGGGCCTGCGCTCGCTCCAGCACTCGACTCAGGCCACACTGCCGACCCTTTCCCCTTCACTTGGTTTGCGATTGCTTTTTCAGGTAGGTTCTCTTGATAATCTTGCTTGGGACTTTGATCCTCCTACTTCCACTCCCCGAGGAGCTGGGACTACAGCAGTGCACAACCACACCCGGCCCTGACTTGCACTTACGTTGAAAGCACTCAGGACTTGGACTGGGGCAGAGGAAGCCTGAGGGAGGCGATCTTGTCCCCATGGCTGAGCTGGCCTTCCTTCTAAAACAGGGGAGCAAGAGTCCCCCCACCTCCCGCCCCCTCAGCTTTACTGTCTGTCCATCCTCCATTCTCCCAGGCTACAGGCTACAGGCTCCGCTTCCAGTCACTCCAGTCGGGAATTTCTTTGGCTCTCCCTTCCATTCCTCTTGCTGTGGTGCTAGGCAAACTCCTATCTTTTCTTTCTCACCTTCTGAACTAACCCAGAAAAATGAGCGCGCCTGACAGGAATATTTCCTCCCTCCCTTTTCTCCCCACCCCGCCTCTCCTGGACCCCCAAGTTTCCGATCTGCCATCTGCCTGAATCCTTTTAGGCTCAGCGCCCAAGAACTCTCAGAGCTAAGCTGCAAGGCTGGTGCAGCCCAGGAGGACAGGCCCGGCCTCTACGCCCGCGCCTCCCTCCGCAGCCTCAGGCTCAGTCACTTTCTGGGGGAAAAATATATGTACTGGGAATGGGATGGAAGCAAGGGCCTCTTACAGGCTAGACAGGCAGGAAGTGCCCTGCCAATTGAGCCAGGCCCCCAGCCCTTTTGTTTGTATTTTGGTCTCGCTGAAATGCGTCTAGCTGACCTGGAACTTGAGATCTTCCTGCTTCCACCTCCTGAGTCGCTGGGGTTACAGGCATGTGCCACTACCCCTGGCTGGGCCCGGGTCGCTCCCATTTTCTGTCTGTCTTTCCTTTATCACTCTTCCCGCTCTGGCTGTCTCTGATTCTCCGTCTCCCTGTCCTCTCCATCTGGCCTGGGCCTGTGTAGTCTGCACTCCAGCTCCTTCCCAGCACTGGGTCGCCAGGTCACAAGAGACCCCACTCCATGCCAGGCGTGGTGTTCTAATGCCACAATGCCACAGTGGGCTGCCAGCCTCAGCCAGCGCCTCCAGCCCTGAATCTGGACCCCCTCCTGTCAGTGGGGTGCACAGGGGCCGGGTGGGGTGTCTCTCTGTGCAGTGGGGAGAGGGCAGGGGTCCCAGTTGGCAGCTGCTGCTCAGAATGTGGCGTCTCGTCCTGCTCACCCTGGGGGCAGTGCCACAGGGCGGGGGCACTGACATGGGGACTCTTCCTGGTGTATGTCTGGGCCTCTCTGGACCTCAGTTTCCCTGTCTGTGCTCTGGGGGCCTTGAGCAGAGTAGGGGAAGAGCCGGAGCAAAAGCCCTGGGGTCAGTGCACACCGCTTGTCCTGCACACAGCTAAGGCAGCAGTGTGCTCTGTGGTGGAAGTGGACAGCCAAATTTAGCTTGAGGGGAGCAACCGGGACCAGCAGCAATGGCAGTACCTTGATCCGGTGTTTGCTGAACACCTACTATGTGCTGAGCACTGCCCCACACTTGCAGCCCCTGCCCTGGAAGGCGCTTCCGTCCAAGCAGATAATGTAGAGAGAACAGCTGGCAGTATTGCTAGCATAAGAGAAGGATCGCGGGTGTCATCTGATGTAGGGCGCTCCCGGTGGCCCAGGAGGCGCAGTGTGAACAAATTCAAAGGTCCTGGGGCCAGCTGCAGAGCCAGCCTGGGACCCTGAGCACAGGAGGGTGGGTCCAGCCTGGGCTGCCTGTATGGGCAGACAAGGAGGGGTGAAGGGAGGAGTGGGGTGTGCTGGCTTGGGGTGTTGGCCTAGCCTGGGGCACAGAAGTGATCTGACTGCCTGTGTTGGGTGACTAAATCCTCCCAGCTTCCTATGAGGTGATTCCTGTCAGAAAAGTGTCATTGCCTAAGGCCACACAGCAAATAAACAGCAGGTTCAGGCTTGGAATCCAGGCCCCAGAGTTTAACCAGGGCAGTTGTTAGCGTGGACTTCAGGGTGGAGGGATGGATGGATGATGAGTAGAGGGAGGGGAGGCAGGAGGGAGAAAGGGAAGGAGGAAAGGAGACTTGGATGGGTTGAAGTAGGGAGGGATGAGTGGACAGAGGGAGGGAGGGGTGGATGGATGAGATGGAATGACAGATGAGACAGTAAATGGCAGATGGGTGGATGGTGGAGGGATTGATATAGGCAGAGGAGGTAGAGATGGGGGAGACGGGGTGGAGGGAAGGAGGGATGAAGAAAGAAATGGGTTGCAGAGGTGGGTAGATAGATGGAGGAGAAATAAGTTGATGCACTGTAGGTGGATGGGAGTAGAAGGGGATTCGTTGGGAGAGGGATGATGGGAGAGGAAGGAAAGGATGGGTGGATGGTAGATGGACAGAAGGATGCATGGATAATGGCTGGAATGAGGGAGTGACGATGGAAGCAGGAAGGAGATGATGAATGAATGAGTGGACAGGTGGACGGAAGGTGGATAGACTGTGGATGGATGGAGGGTTGAGAGGAGGGAAGAAAGGAGAACGGGTGAATGCATGGCTGGGTAGACGGTGAGACAGATGGTGAGTGACGGAAGGGTAGATGGACAGAAGGATGGTAGATGGACAGAAAGATGGTGGGTGGGTGGATGAATAGATGGCTGGGTGATGGACAGAAAGGGAGGCTGGGCATGGCTGGCTTGGCAGATGAGCAGATAGATAAATGGGTGGACTGACAGGTGGTGGTGGTGGTAGGTGAGTGGACGGCTGGGCTGGGGATGGATGCAGGGATGGATCCATCAGGTGAAGACCAGTCTGTCCGCTTGGTTTCACCAGGAGACAGTTCCTGGCTGTGGGGGTGCGGGGCTGAGGGGTGCTCTGGGGTAGATTCCTTCGTGGCCCAGGTGAGGGACAGGTGGTGGTGACATGGGTGGGGTCCAAAGAGAGGCCAGCGTGGCCGGGACCAGGAGTGGGGGTGTCCTGCATCCGGCTGGGAGCCACGGTGGGGGTGAGCGCCGTTCTGGTTCTGCGGCCTCGGGGAGAAGCTGTTCGTGCCTGTGCCCAGAGGCTTGGCACAGCCCAAGCCCATCCCGGCCGCCTCCCCCCTTCCCCGACCTTCCCTGCTGTCCAGAACCAATGGGTTAATTAGATAACGGAGCCTTTGATTAGCAGGGGAGGGGGAGGCCTCCATGGCAGCACCGGGGAGGGGACCAGGAGGAGGGAGGAGAGACGTCCGCCCTCCCTCCCTTCCTCCCTCCCTGGGAAGGAGAGAAAGAAGGAGGGAGGGGGCGGGGAGGGAGCGAGCAGAGGCAGCTTGGCTCTGCACTGCCGTGTGACTAGAAATTGTAATCGCGAGGAGAGAGAGAGAGAGAGAGAGAGAGAGAGAGAGAGAGAGAGAGAGAGGCACAGCCCTCGACAGAGACCAAGAGAGACAGACGGACAGACGATGGACAGACAGACAGACAAGACCCTTGACTGAGCCAGGTCCCCAGCAATGAGAGGGTGACAAAGACAGGCTGGACAGAGGAGCCGGTAGAGAAGGATCCGAGGGGGGTCCCCAAGAGAGGGGGCCTGAGACAGAGGGGTAGGACCCCACAGGGCCGGAATCTGCGGTCAGAAAGGGGGCTGGTGGGGCGAAGGGTGGGCGAGGCCGGAGGTGGCACCCAGGGAGGCAGCTGTCACCCGCGGTGGCGGCCCAGGAGCAAGGGACAAGGAGAAAGGACGGCCTCCCCCGGGGGGGGGGGCGCAGGGAGACCAAGAAGCCCCTGCGCCCCCCTCCCCATCCCAACTTGGACGGAAAGCACTGGAGAGCTGGGGCGGCCCAGTCTCCCCCACCTTGGCTGGCAACATGTGCAGGGGGGGCCTGGGGCGCCCAGAGAGGCCCAGCGGGAGCCGAGCCACTGGGGTGAGTGAGGGCGATGGCGGAGGGTGAGATGGGGAGGGGAGAGGGAGGCCCAGCGGCTGCTGCAGAGGCCCTGGTGGTGGGGGCACAGATGCAGGCACAGATGTGCAGGTAGAGCCCCCGGGCCTGCAGGCCCCTGGCCCTGCGTGCTAGGTGGAGGTGGTGGCACACAGGCCACCCCAGGAACAAAGACCCCACAGCCCAGCCAGAGCTGCTAGGCCAGCACAGAGCCAGCCCGCTGGGCAGCGCAGCCCTGCCAGGCCTGGCCTCTCCCCTCTGTCGTGGCTTCTTGGTTGCTCTGTCTCTGTCCATCCGTCTGTCTCTTTGTCTCAGCCTCTAATCCCAGTCTCCCTCCCTGTGTCTGCCCAGCTCTTGGTGCCTCGGCCCCTCTCTCTGGCTCTCTCTCTTTCTTTGTTTCTGCCTCAGTCTCTCCATGCCTCTTGGGCTCTCTGCTTCTGCCCTAATTGCTCTGTCTATTCCTCTCTGTGTCTCGCGCTCACTTGTTCTCTGTCCTCGCCTGTCTGGCTGGTGTCACAGCTCTGGCACATCCGTCTTTATCTGGGTTGAAGGCTGGGGAGCTGCAGAGTGGAGCGGGGAGTGGATGTTTGCGTGTGGGGGGATGCAGTGTGGACTCGTGGACTCCCCCACCCTCGCGGGCTCTTGGAGCTGTGTCAGAGGGTTCATTTGTGTGCGCTGCGTGGAAGGCAGAGTCCCAGGGCAGGGCTCCTTCCCCCCTTCCCCTGCTCACATCTGGCCAGCTGTGCCCTTGGCCGGTCAGCGTCCTGGGGCCGCGTGTGCTGGCGCTGGGCTCGGTAGCTGCCCGCCCGCCCGTGGTGTGGGGTTGGTGCATAGCACAGCTCGTTCACTCCCGCATGGTGTGGCTGCCATTCCTGCCCTCCCCTCTCCGGTCCTATGGGAATGGAGGGGGGACACGTGGAGATGACAGCTAGGGGGGGGCTTCTCCAAGGTCCCCCTTCCCCAAGTCAGTCACAACCCCGCCCCTCTGCGCCCCCTCCCCCAGCTCCGTCCTGCGGCAGCTGTTGGCACAAACGGCATCAGAGGCTGGCTGCGGGGAGCACCTGCAGGCGCAGGGCCTCCTGGCCCCGCCACCACCTGGGCCCCCTCCCACCCCACCTCACCCCTGCCTGGAGCCCCAGCTGCACCTGTTCACAGCGTCAGCCCAGCAGGGCCTTGTCCTCCCTCAGGCTCACCACACCTACCTAGTGTGCAGTGTGCACACAGCATGATGAGCATGATGGGGGGGGGGGGCTGTGTGGCTGGCCTGGGAGCCAGTCTGTCCACACACCTGGGAGGAGAGAGCAGGGGACCCAGAGGCTGGGACCCCTCCCAGGGGACCAAGATGGGTGCAGGACACTACTGGAGTCAGGTCCAGCCTGGAATGCCCGGCTTGCACCACTCTCCCTCTGGTGTGCCTTTGTTCCCGTGTGTGTGTGTGTCCCGCATTCCACGTCTACCAGTCTACCTTGCAAAGACCTTAAGTTTTGAAGCTGGCTGGTCGCTCCCCTTAGCTAACAGAGTGACCTTGGGCCAGAACTTCCTCTCTCCCAGCCTCAGTTTTCCCTTCTGCACAATGGGGTAGAAAGTCTTCCCCAGCCAGGCAGAATGGCACACACCTGTAATTCCAGCTACTGGTGAGGCACAGACAGGATAATTGGAGGTTCCAGGGTGGTGGGAAACATTGTGGAGACCCTGATCCATCTCAAAGGAATCTGTTTTGGTTCCCAGTCCAAATAGTTTTTGAAGGAAGTTTTCAATCACTATTGTATAAACTATTCTTGTTAAGCCCAAAGAGCTGGGAAACATTTCCAAGACCACAACCATCTCCAAAGCAGGCAAACAGCACCAGAACCCGAAGGGCTTGGGGTGGCCCGGGAAGCCCAGGCTCTGGGTCTTCCTTGTGTGGAAGGGGTGAGCTGGAGGTGGCCCAGGGCTGGGGGATGGGGGTGATGGGCTAGGGTGAGGGGAGGAGCCCCCCTCACCTGGGATGGCTGGGCTAGGCAGGGTGATGGGTCCTGGGGTGGAGGGATGTGGGGGGTGGATCTCCCTCACCTGGGCTGGGTGGGGTGGGGGTGATTGGCTGGGATGGGGGGTGGAGCCCCCTCATCTGGGCGGGGCAGGGCGGGGGTGATGGGCGGGGTGGGGGTGGAGCCCCCTGACCTGGGCGGGGCAGGGAGGGGGTGATGGGCGGGGTGGGGGTGGAGCCCCCCTCACCTGGGCTGGGCGCGGTGGGGGTAAAGCCCCTCACCTGGGTGGGGCAGGGCGGGGGTGATGGTCGGGGTGGGGGTGGAGCCCCCTCACCTGGGCTGGGCAGGGCGGGGGTGATGGGCGGTGGAGGGGTGGAGCCCCCTGACCTGGGCGGGGCGGGGGGGGGGGGTGATGGTCGGGGTGGGGGTAAAGCCCCCTCACCTGGGCAGGGCGGGGCGGGGGTGATGGTGGGGGTGGAGCCCCCTCACCTGGGCTGGGCGGGGCGGGGGTGATGGTGGGGGTAAAGCCCCTCACCTGGGCTGGGCGGGGCGGGGGTGATGGGCGGGGTGGGGGTGGAGCCCCCTCACCTGGGCTGGGCGCGGTGGGGGTAAAGCCCCTCACCTGGGTGGGGCAGGGCGGGGGTGATGGTCGGGGTGGGGGTGGAGCCCCCTCACCTGGGCAGGGCGGGGCGAGGGTGATGGTCGGGGTGGGGGTGGAGCCCCCTCACCTGGGCTGGGCGGGGGTGATGGGCGGGGTGGGGGTGGAGCCCCCTCACCTGGGCTGGGCGGGGCGGGGGTGATGGGCGGGGTGGGGGTGGAGCCCCTCACCTGGGCTGGGCGGGGGTGATGGTCGGGGTGGGGGTGGAGCCCCCTCACCTGGGCTGGGCGGGGGTGATGGGCGGGGTGGGGGTGGAGCCCCCTCACCTGGGCTGGGCGGGGGTGATGGGCGGGGTGGGGGTGGAGCCCCCTCACCTGGGCTGGGCGGGGGTGATGGGCGGGGTGGGGGTGGAGCCCCTCACCTGGGCTGGGCGGGGCGGGGGTGATGGGCGGGGTGGGGGTGGAGCCCCTCACCTGGGCTGGGCAGGGGTGATGGTCGGGGTGGGGGTGGAGCCCCCTCACCTGGGCTGGGCGGGGGTGATGGGCGGGGTGGGGGTGGAGCCCCCTCACCTGGGCTGGGCGGGGGTGATGGGCGGGGTGGGGGTGGAGCCCCCTCACCTGGGCGGGGCGGGGGTGACGGAGCCCCCCCCAGGCGCCCCTCACCGCCCCCTCTCCCCGCAGCCCCCCGGCGCCCCCGCGGAGCATGACCATTGAGGATGGCGCGCGCCCGCGGCTCCCCGCGCCCCCCGCGGGCCCCCGGTAGGATGTCCTGGCCCCGCGGGGCGCTGCTCCTCCTCTGGCTCTGCTCCCCGCCCCTGGGGGCCGGCGGGGGCGGCGCGGCCGTGGCGGCGGCGGCCGCCGGCGGGGGCTCCCCGCCCGCCACCTCGTGCCCCGCGGCCTGCTCCTGCAGCAACCAGGCCAGCAGGGTGATCTGCACGCGGAGGGAGCTGTCCGAGGTCCCCGCCAGCATCCCGGTGAACACGCGCTACCTGAACCTGCAGGAGAACGGCATCCAGGTGAGGGGGCGCGGGGGGGCGGGGCGCCGGGGGAGGGAGGGGCGGGGCGCCGGGGGAGGGAGGGGCCCTGCCACGCCCCCCACCGCGGCCTGGCGAGTTGCATCTCATTAACTCGAGCCGGGCTCATTTGCATCTGGTTCCCCGGAGCTGACTTCCGGGGCGGGGCGGGGCCAGGCTCCGGGTTTCCGGGCCCCCGGCCGCGGTCTCCTCTGGGCGGGGGGCCCGGCTCGGGCAGGACGCCGCCGGGGAGGCGGCCGTGACTGCCGTGAGTGACAGGCCCGAGCTGAGCTGCGGAGGGCAGGTTTGGGGACCCCCCACACCTGACACTTGGCGCAGGTCATCCCCAATGGCCAGGAGGGGACAGGGCCGCCCTGGCCACTAGATGCCAGCCTCGCCCTGCCTGCCTGGGGCCCAGGCCTGCTGGCGCCTGCAAGGGCCTCAGCTGCCCGGAGACTCAGAGAGCCAGGCTCAGGTCAAGGTGGGGCCCCGTGAATGGAAGCGAGACCCTTCGTGGGCAGCCAGGCAGCCAGGCAGCCGAGCAGAGAGAGCTGGTGTGAAAACTGAACCAGAAGGCCCAGGGGCATGGCTTACGCGGTGGAGCACCTGCCTAGTAAGTGCAGGAGCCGGAGTTGAACCCCCGGTACTGCTAAAAGATAAATAAAAACCAAAACAATTAAAAAGCAGTGTTTATTAGTTACCCCAGTGAAAAACGAAACAAATTACCCTCGGTCTCTTCACAGAGATGTAAATAACCACTGTTTACATTTTGCTGTAATACCTTTCTGGCTCTTTCCTGTGCTTATGTAAATGTAGTTTTTAATTATTTATTACACAGTGAATGCAAATTAATTTAGGAAAAGTAGAAAATGTACTTAAGTAAAAGCACAGGGACAAAAGCCAGCCACAGGGTTGGAGATGTGGCTCAAGTGGTAGAGGGGCCAGATAGGGAGTGGAAGCAAGCATCAGGCAGTGAGTTCCAGCCCCAGTCTGGGATCAAACTTAGCCAGCCACAATTCTGCAGGCTGGGCCTACCTCACTGGGCGTTTCCTACACAGATGGCCCCAGCTTGGCCCCAGGAAGTCCCATGCAGGCACAGAGTAGCTGGCGAGGGGGGGGTGGAGTGGTGAATGTTTGCCTTTATTTATTTATTTGTTTTTTAAGCACACATGGAGTCACAGTATTTTCACACTGCTCTGAAATCACTTTGGGGCATCATGGTGAGCACTGTTTCCAGAGCACTATGTGTAGTCTCTTGTGTCATTTGCAGGGGGTGGGGGTGGGGAAGGGGGTGGTTCTGTCTTGTTTATGAACAAAAGGTCTGGCTCCGTAGCCCAGGCTGACCTGGCTTTGAGACGCTCCTTCCTCAGCATCTTGGTGCTGGAATTACAGGCTTGCACCCTTACACCTGCTTTGGGGCTTATTTATTTATTTATTTATTTTGCCAGTCCTGGGCTTGAGCACAGGGCCTGAGCACTGTCCTTGGACTTTCTCAAGGCTAGAGCTCTACCACTTGAGCCTCAGCACCACTTCCGGCTTTTTTTTCTATGTATGTGGTACCGAGGAATCGAACCCGGGTCTTCATGCATGCTAGACAAGCACTTTAACCACTAGGCCAAACTCCCGGCCCCTTTGGGACTTATTTTTAACGACAGAGTTGTATCTCAGGAGTGGACAGCCTGTCCTAAGTAAGGCCTAGTGTAGGAGTGAGTACGGTGGTGTGTGCCTATAATCTCAGCTACCTGAGAGTGTAGGAAGGACACGCCAGGTCTAAGTCTAGACAGAGCAAAAGCAGGAGACCCGATCTGAAAAACAAACCAAAGCAGAAAGGGCAACCGGCAGAGCACCTGCCCACCATTCAAGGGGCCAGCAGCTTCCCCCCACCAGAAAATACAAACTAAAACCAGACTAGCTGAATACCAGAATGCCTGCGCATCGGCGTGCAAGCTGAACTGCAGAGAAACACCATGTGGTCGGGCAGCACTCACCTGCCAGTGCTCGCCTGGCATAGTCTAGGCCTTGAGTTTGATTCCTGGTCCTGCAAGGGAAACAAAGCCCAGAAAAGCACAGACAGGAATAACTAGCCCCTTGGCAGCGCCAAGTTTTGAACTGAATGAGGCAACATGGCGGGGAACAGGCTGGAGCCGCTCCACCTTGGGGTAAATTCCTAGAAGGAAAAGTGCCGGCCTGACGCGGAAGGCGCTGTCCTGCGCTCTGCTGGTGCCCATCCGCTCCCGAACTACAGGCCAGGCACCTCGGCACCCACTGCCCCCTGCCTGGCCACTGAGTGTCACCTGTCCCAGACTTCTGTGTCCCCCAGGACCCAGAGCAGAGCCTGGCCTGAAGTGGGGTGCTCAGTAGATCCTTGCGGGAGACAAAAGGCCACCTTCAGGGCACCTGGCTTGTGCTTAGGGCTCCCCAAAGTGTGTCCTGATCCCTGCTGTGATCCCTTAGGAAAACTAGGGGTATGGGGGGACTCAGAGGCCCCCATTTGGCCTGAGCTACCACGCTCCTGTGACTCGATGTGCTCCGAGTTGACGGTAGCACAGGGCAGGAGGTGCCCCCATAGAGAGGACTTAGGATTTTATGTCTGCCTTCTTAACTTTTTTTCCTTCCTTTATGGAGGTACTTGGATTTGAACTCAGGGCCTCACTTGTTAGGCAGGAGCTCTTTTTTGCTTTCTTGGGGCTGACCTGGAACCTTGATCCTCTCTGGATCTGAACCTCCCTGGCAGCTGAGATTATAGGCACGAGCCACCATATCTAGCGGTTTCCTTGCCTCTCTTCCTTTCTTCTTCTAAGTAACTGGAGATCAGATGGGGGCGGGGGAGGCTGGGGAGCCAGCAGCTGTCCATGGACAATTGTTTTGAACGGGTGGGGTCTCAGAGATGAAGCTTCCAAACTGGAGGCCACTTTCTAATACCTCACAAGCCAGGTCGGCCCCAAGTCCCTGAGAGGAGCTGGTTGTGGCTGCCCACACCCTGCCCCCCAATCTCTTGCACACTGCTTTTCTGGGCCCACGGAGGACTGGAGGCCTCGCGAGGCCCAGCCTCTTTTCCTTCACCCCTCCTGGCTTCCCATAGCAGCCAGCCTGGTGTGTTTATTGTGCCTCTTTCTGCTTGTGTGTGTTTGTGTTTGCAAAATGCTCATTGTTGCTTTGTGCAGTTTTAATTTATGTAAACGAAGTGGGGTTATAGATCGCTCTCTTTGTCTGTTTTCACCGAGTGCCATTCACAGGCGACTGCTGTGCGCTGGGCTGAGCTGTGGCTGCCTCTCTCTTGTGGCCTCACCACAAAGTGCCACTTAGAGAGCTCTTGGGGAGCTGCAGGTCCTTCAGAATATGTCCCCAGGGGGAGCTGCTGGGTCATTAGGTGGTGCTGGCATTTAATTTAACAAAGTACCTCAGGGCCCACCCAGAGGCATTCAATGGGCTGTTCTAGGTCTCTCCTGAGGTCCCCCAAGAGGCCAGATGGCATGGAAGTAGAGCTGTACCCTAAGAAATAAGTGTAAGGAGGCCCAGAGGCCAGCGTTTAGAGGTCCCCTCTGTCCTCCACAGCAGGGGTTCACTGAGTGTTGTTTTTTGTTGTGATGGTTTGGTTTGGTTTGGTTTTCCTAATCCTGGGGCTTGAACTCAGGGCCTGGGCTCTGTCACCAAGCCTCTTCGGGCTCATGGCTAGTGCTCTACCATTTGAGCCACAGCGCCAGTTCCAGCCTTTTTGTTTGTGTGGTAGTACTGAGTAATTGAACCCCAGGCTTCATTCATGCTAAGCAAGTGCTCTGCCACTGAGCCACATTTCCAGACCCACTGTATTTTTTTAATGCCCTTTTAACTTTTTTTTTTATGCTGGAGACCAAACGCAGGGCCCTGAGCATTCTCAGGGAGCTATACCTCCAGGCCAGCTTGGGGTTTTGTTATTGTTGTGATTATTGGTTTTTGTTGTTGTTTTGTTTTCTTTTTTTTTGTCAATCGTGGGACTTGAACACTGGGCCTGGGTGTTGTCCCTGAGCTCTTCAGCTCAAGGCTACCACCCTACCCCTTGAGCCACAGCGCCACTTTCAGTTTTCTGGTGGTTAATTGGAGATGAGAGTCCTAGATCCTTTTGTGCCCAGGTTGGCTTTGAACCAAGATCCTCAGATCTCAGCCTCCTGAGTAGCTAGGATTATAGGCATGAGCCACTGCACCCAGCTTGTTCTGTTTTTTTGTTTTGTTTTTGTTTTTTTGCTACCCTTGGGCTTGAGCTTAGGGCCTGAGCATTGTCCTTGGGCTTTTTCAAAGCTAAAGCTCTACCATTTGAGCCACAACACCACTTCCAGCTTTTTGTATGTATGTGGTACCAAGGAATCAAACCCGGGTCTTTGTGCATGCTAAGCAAGCACTCTACCACTAGGCCAAATTCTTGGCCCCTGTGTTTTTTGTTTTTTATTGTTGGTTGTCACACTTGAACTCAGGACTGGGTACTGTCCCTGAGTTTTTTTGTTCAAGGCTTGCATTCTACCACTTTGAGCCATAGCTCTACTTCTGGGTTTTGAGTGGTTAATTGGAGAGAAGAGTCTCATGGAAACTTTTCTGCCTGGCCTGGCTTAGAGCCACAACCCTCAGATCTCAGCCTCCTAAGTAGCTAGGATTACAGGTACGAGCCACTGGTACCCAGCTCTTCCTCTGATTTTTGGCAGTGCCAAAAAATTGAACCCTGGGCTGTGTCCATGCTAGGCAAGCACTTTACCATTGAGTGTATGGTCTAATAATGTTCTGTTATACAGTTATAGAAGATGGGATTTCAAAGAATACAGGTTGTTACAGGAAACTGCTCCAAACATATTACTGACCTTTTGACCATCTACAGTGGCTCACATGTGTAATCTTAGCATTTGAGAGGCAGAGGCAGACAGATCTTGAATTTGAGGCCAGTGTAGGCTGTATAACAAAACTATCATAAAAAAAAAAAAAAGAAGAAAATCGGGGCTGGGAGTGTGGCCTAGTGGTAGAGTGCTTCCCTGGCATGCACGAAGATCGGGGTTTGATTCCTCAGCACCACATACATAGAAAAAAGCTGGAAGTGGTGCTGAGGCTCAAGTGGTAGAGCTCTAGCCTTGAGAAAGTCCAAGGACAGTGCTCAGGGCTGGGAGTTTGGCCTAGTGGTTAAAGTGCTTGCCTAGCATGCATGAAGACCCGGGTTTAATTCCTCGGTACCACATACATAGGAAAAAAAAAACAAACCAGAAGTCGTGCTGAGGCTCAAGTGGTAAAAAAAATATCTACATAAGCTTTCAAAGGATGCAAGTGAATTCTCTAAACTATTTTAAACTCTTAGTAAAAATCTAAAAGACGGGCACCTACCCAGGAATTTTAACATACCCGTTCTCTGCAGCAGAATTACAAAGACTATTTAATCTCTTTAGTTTTTCTTTATTCTCTAAATTTCCTTCAGCCATTTCTGTAATTTTTGTTATCATGAGGACATAGTAAAGTTAATAATCACAAGGTAGTCCACAATAAAATACAGTAATCTCCACCAGGAAGCAAGCACCTATTTCCAGAAAATAAGAAAGAGGCACTTCCGGCCCATCCACCGGAAGTGGACACCTCTCTTCCCAGGAGGTGTGGTAGCTGGGCCCGTTTCATTGGTTGGCACATGGCCATTTCTGGGCCCGAGCCCCTTGCAGTTAAGGAGGCCAATCCCCGTGCTCCACACGCTTAGCAAGAGCAGGTGAGCTCAGGGCCCCCTGGATCAGGGCCTTCCCCTTGTTAACTCTTCCTTGACCTCCAGCTGCGGTCCTCCAAGCCCTGCTGGGATTACAGTTATACTCCACCACTCCCAGCTGTAGTTTCTGTTGTTATCCCTATTATACAGATGAGAAACTGAGGCCTATGAGAATAAGGGTCTTGGTGACGCTGGAAACTAACTCAGGCAGCTGGAAGCAGAACTCCCTTTCTTCAGTACAATTCATGGCATATTCTAGATGGTAGCCATTCCAGGCTCTAGACCCTGGACGGGAAGAGACGTAGGGAGAGAAAAGTGGGGGAAGTGGTCTGTCTAGGTCTGAACAGCTCAGTCACAAGCCTGGCACCGACTGCCAGTCATGTGGCGCAGTCATGTGAGGAGAAGTCCACGAGTCCCTTATCTCAGGACAAGGCACCCCAACACCAGATGTTCCAGAAGACTACAGTACTTTGTAAAATTATACTGGAAATAGCCTAACACCCAAGGCAGGTTTTTTTGTTTTTCTTTTTTGCAGGTCCTGGGCTCTGCCTCTGAGCTTCTCTGTGCTCAAGGCTATCGCTCTACCACTGCAGCCACAGCCACACTTCTGACTTGTGTTGAGTAATTTTATTGGAGATAGTCTCATGGATTTTCCTGCTCAGGCTGGCTTTGAACTGCGATCCTCAGATCTCAGCCCCCTGAGTAGCTAAGATGACAGAACTGAGTCACCACGCCCAGTTCCAAGTCAGTTTATTAAGCCTCTGTTATTGGTTCATTTATATTCCAAATGCATAAAAACAATTTATCTTAATAATGCAGAGACGAACAAGTCTCTTAATCCTTTTCCCACCACAGTTAAATTTTTAATAAAGGATCTCTTGACAGTTTGTTTTCATAAAAGCACCAACAGAATCCAGTGGGATTTTCTCAGCTGTAGCAATGGTTACCTACCAACCTGCTGGAGCGAAAGGCACTCTGAGGGCATAAGGTTGTAGCCTGCTATAGTAACAGGGCATGATTGTAATGCCAGCTGCTTGGGAGGTAGAGGTGAGGAATCCAAGGGCAGTTTGAGTAAATGTCGTGAGACCCTACCTCAAAGACAAAACATAATCCAGTCGCTGGTGGCTCACATCTGTAATCCTTGCTACGCAGGAGGCTGAGATCTGAGGATTGAGGTTTGAAGCCAGCCTGGGCAGCAAAGTCAGTGAGACACTTGTCTTCAATGAGAAGTGGAAAACTGGAAGTGGCACTGTGGCTCAAAGTGGTAGAGTGCAAACCGGGAGCAGAAGAGTTCAGGGACGACACCTAAACTTCGAGTTTAAGCCCCGTGACTGACATCAGTAGATAAGCAAATCAACTGAGAACGAGAGCTGAGAACATGACGCAAGGGGTGGAGTGCCCACAAGCCAGCTGAGCAAGTATGAGGTGCTGAGCTGAATACCCCAGCACTTCCAAAAGGAAAAGAAGAGAGGCCAGGCTGCAGGGCAGAAGGAAGGACGAGGCCCTCGGGTGGAGGAAGCGGTAACCGAGGGGCCACAGCCCTGGACTTGAACTGTCCATGCTCTCTGCCCTGGCAGCAGGCTTGGTAAGGGTGGGGCAGGCATGGTACAGAGAGCTCCCTTGCTCCAGAGCTGCTCCCCACGGTGTCCATCCTGTCCTGCATCAGTGGCCTGGCCGCCTGGCCTTGATGGACCAAATCTGGTGGTTCAGACTGTGCCTGGGGTAAGGCCAGGCCGTCCCAGCCCCAGACAGGCAGCTCTGCAGTCTGTACACCACTGTGGTTTAAGTGACCATCTGCATAGTTATTATAGGAGGACACACTGTGACTGCCCTGACCGCAGCTGGATCTCCAGAGTCCCGTGTGACACTGACACAAAAACACCTGCCTGACCCAAGCACAATGGCTATTCCTGTCATCCCAGAGACAAAAGCCAGAGAATCACCAATTCTGGTAGCCTGGGCTACAGAGTAAGACCCTATTTCAAAAACAAAACTTAGAGCCGGGCGCAGTGGCTCCCACCCGTAATCCTAGCTACTCAGGAGGCTGAGATCTGAGGGCTGCTGTTCAGAGCCAGTCTGGGCACTGAAAAGTCCGTGGGACTCTTACCCACAATTAACCACCAGAAAACCAGAAATGGAGCTGCAACTCAAGGGGTAGAGTGGTAGCCTTGAGCTGAAGAGCTCAGTGATAGAGCCCAGGCCCAGAGTTCAAGTCTCATGACCAACAACAAAAAAAAAAGAATTAGGAAATACACCTGTTCCGTGAGCCAGTCACTCCCTGGACTGGTGTGGTGGTTCACATTTGTAATTCCAGCCACTCCAAAGGCAACGACCAGAGGAAGACAGTGAGTTTAAGGCCAGCCAGAGCAAAGATATCCAGACCTTATCTCAGAAAGAAACAAAAATAGAGCTCAGGTAGGTGGGTGTGGCCTGTGTGGGCGTGGCATGAGTGATGGCCAACCACACAGCAGCACTGGGCTCCATTCCCAGAACCTCCTGTGAGTTAAGGCTGTGCAGCTCACAGAACAAGAAACCCACTGGCTGCCCCACTCACTGGGCTTAGGTCTCCAATGGGGGGGTGGGGATTCAGAGGATGCAGGAAGGCTGCCATGTTTGGAATCAGGAGATGCAGGTTTTGAGTCCCAGTTGTGGAGCTGTGACACAGACAAGTGACTCGACCTTTCTGAACCCTGATGCGTTCAGATCATGGTGTTGGAGCATTTAGCACCAAGCCTGGCATTTAATAGTTACCTGAGTAACCAGTGGCGGCCTGGTTCTGTTTGTTTAACTTTATGGGGAACCGGCCCAGGTCAGATCCTTGTTTTCAAGTCAGGAATGCTGAGAAGAGAAGAAAGGACTTGACTGGCTTTGGACTTTAGGCATGCATGCTAAATGTTAAGGGTGATCACTAAGAAAAAAATGTATCAACTCTAATTCAGACAGAGGGGAAACAGAATAAGACATCCAATTAAATCTAAAAGATGACAGGAATTGGGAAGAATACATATAGTATTGTGAGAATGGTGCCAAGGGGCCTGGAGTTTGGCCTAGTAGTAGCGTCCTTGCCTAGCATGCACGAAGATCTGGTTTCAATTCCTTGATACCACGTACATAGAAAAAGCCGGAAAGTGATGCTGTGGCTCAAGTGGTGGAGCTCTAGGCTTGAGAAAGCCCAAAGACAGTGTTCAGGCCCTGAGTTCAAGCCCAGGACAGGCAAAAAAAAAAAAGAAGAAAAAAATGGGGTGCGAAGCATATTCATAATGATGACAACCAATGTAAATGGACTAAACTTCCAGTTAAAAGGCCTAGACCTTCAGACAGTATGTAAGACAAAACCCAGAAGACCTAGACCAAAAGTGAGGATGAAAGGCAGGAGCAGCAGCGGGAAACACCAACCAGAGGGCAAGGTGGGGCTTTGGTAGTGTCAGCCATGCCCGTTTCAAGGCACATCAGCACACCTGTGCTCTGCAGGGCCCAAATCCTATCCTCCAGAATTTTACCAGGCTGGCACTGCCAGCCAGGGTGCAAGGCGCCCTCAACACTGGGTCTCTTGTCCGAGGCCTCCAGTCCATCCACTCCGCAGAGCTGATGGAGGCTGACGTGTCAGGTCAGCTGCCCTGTGTGGACCTCAGCTCCGGTCTCCTTGTGCACTCACACCTCACTCAAGGGCGCAGGCGTTGGCCGCATCCAATCTGCACAAGACATCTAATAAGAGAACGTGTGTGGAGGGTGAGGAACCCAGGCCACAGCGAGCTTTCCTAGGAGAAGCGAGTGGAGTTTTCAGACAACAGGGAGGAAGACTGATTGTCTTCCAGGAACTGGGCGGCGCCTGGGCAGAGGCAGACAGCTGCGAGAGAGGGTGACACTGCAAGTGCAGAGAGCCGGTGTGGGCCGTGTGTTTGCTGTGCTCCAGACCCTGCTTGTACAGGAGGTGAAGGAGAGCCCAGGAGAGGAGGAAGAGGGAAGGGGATGACTGGCAGACCTGCCACTTGGGGGCTGTGCAACCTCACTGCCATCATGGTGTAGGAAGTTCTGAGGAGAGTGGGATGGCTGCCAGCCAGGGACCAACCTGTTCAGTGAGCAAGGATCTAGGGGTAGAAACCGGCTCTCTGGGGCCTGAGGGGAGAGGAGCGGGCTGGACTGGAGCTGTGGGGTGGGGTGGGGAGGGCGTGTGCACAGCGTCAGAGACCTGAGAGGAGGAAGCAGCTGATGGTGGCAGGGGCAGGGCTGTGCAGATGACTTTTGGCAAGGCTCTGGCAGGATGGGACAGGACAGGGTTCCCGTGCAGACCAAACCATCAGGGAGGAAGCCCAGGGCCCAGCGCTCCTTTAGAAGGTGAGGCAGTAGCAGGCTTGTTCACAGGGCTGCTGGCACCGGAACTGCTCCTGTGTTCATATAGTTCCCAGGTGTGCAGAAAGCACTGGGCGTGCAAGCTTGCACCCCCAACTGCTTGTGGGAGCCTGGCCCAGGCTCATCTTGAGGACAGTGCTGGCTCCAAGGTTCCTGCGGAAGACAGCAAACCTCTCCGTCATAAGCTGTCGCCTTGGCTACACAGGGGAATGGTGGTATTTTTAATATCTTGGGTTAAACAAATACATCGTCAAGGCTGATTTCATTATGCATCCATCTTGAGAGGGGGCACAGCATGTGCTGGGCATGGGGCCTGTCTTTAACCCCAGCACTTGGCAGGGCTGAGGCAGGAGGATGGGGAGACTCTGAGGCTACCCTGGGCATAGAGAAACCCTGTCGATACATATAGACAAATATCACCGTGTACCTTCAAGAAATAAAATAAGAGCAGGTCTGGGAAATGCAGAACTGCTCGCATGGTAACACGTGGTGGTTTTTTGTTCCGTGTGAGTTTTTGTTTTCGTTTCTGTTTCGTCCTGTTTCTCACTCTCCTGGGGTTGAACTCAGAGCCTTGTACTTGCTAGGCAGGCCCTGTACCACCTGAGCCATGTTCCCAGATCTTTTTGTTTTCACTGTCTTTGAAGTAACGTTTTCCATTCCTGACTTTGCTCTTTCGACTTGCCCTCCCTACATTGCTGTGACTGAGATGGGGGCTTCAGGACGTTTTCAGCCGATTCTCCCTGACCTCTGTCAGGAGCTGGGATTGAAGGCATGAGTCACCAAACCTGGCCTCACTCAGCATTTCTCGCAGGCAGTGTTGGCATACATAGTGGTTATTATGGTAACGATGGCTGAACCAAAAATATTACTGTTCCTTATGGTGGGTGCTTCTCACATCACTTTAATTTTTACGTTTTTGGAGTTTGTTTTTATTCTTGCTTCTTTGGAAAGTAATTTTTGCTCATTGAAGGGAAAAATCACCCCCCAAAAGTTCATAATCTACAACAGCTGGAATTCAATGCTAAGAACAGCTTGGAGGATTTTATTCCAAGCTTGATTCTTTTTTCTTGCTTGCTTGCTTTTAGTTTTCTGTTTGTTGTCTTTTCCCCAGTTGTATGGACTGAATCCTCAGAGCCAAGTCTGGCACTCTATGACTTAAGTTAGTCCTTTTGTTTTTACTTCATTTTTTAGCTTTTAAGATAGAGTCTTTTGCTAACTTTGTCCAGACTGGCCTCCAACAGGGGTCCTCCCTGCCTCCACCTGCTGGGTAGCTGGAATTACGGGCATGCCTTACCACACTCCCATGAACTGTATCTAATTTTTAGTTTAACGAAGCAACAATGAATTACGTGGTCTCCATTTCCTCAGTATTTTTACCCAGTTGCTCCTGAGGTCCTGCCTAGCTTCAGGGGGCAGCTAAGGCCAGGGGTAAAGAGCTGGGACTCTGGTAGTAGAGGGCCTGGGGTCCAGCTTCTGTGTGCACTTAATTCACCTTTTCCCAAATACGTCAAACCTCTGCTGCAGGGCATGGTAGCTCATAGCTGTAATCCTAATTACTTGGGAAGCAGTGATTGAGGGGATCGACGTTCGGGGCGAGTCAGTGCCTAGAAGCCATCTCAACCAGTGGCTGCACCAGTTACCTCAGCTACAGGAAAATACACAGAGACTGTGCCCAGTGGCATGATACCGAAATGATGGAGGAATCTGGTTTGCACCGGATAGATTTTGGAGTTGGAAGTGTTGAGCAAGGGCTCGGCGTACTGCCCGTCTCACCGGACAGTTAGGGTTTAATGAGTTATTGCCAGTGAGATAATCAAGTATTCAGTGAGCGTTCGCTGCCGGAATTTGTTCTTTTTCAGTCATCTAAATTGTTGTCATTTTGTATGGGAATGAAAGTGTCCCATTTTAGTGTACGGGGAGTGACATTCTCTCAGGACTGGGGTTTCACACTCAGGGTCTTGCACTTGCTAGCCAGGCCTCTATCACTTGAGCCATGCCCTCCCAAGTGCCGCTTGCACTCCAAGCTCACTCTGGCCACAGCTCTTTTTGCTTGTTCAGTTAGGGTCTGAGGGTTTATGGCCCAGGCGGCTTGGGCCAGGATGACAGGCTGTGTCCCACCGCCCTCAGCTTGCTTGCTTGCTTTTCTTTTTCTATTTTGCCAGTCCTGGTCTTGAACTCAGGGCCCCAGCACTGTCCTTGGGTGCTTTTTGCTCAAGTCTAGGCTCTGCCACTTGAGCCACAGCACCACTTCCAGCTTTTTCCGTGTATGTGGTATGGAGGAATGGAACCCAGGTCTTCCTGTATGCCAGGCGAGCACTCTACCACTAGGCCCCCCCTCAGCTTTCTATTGGTTGAAAGGGGGGCTCTCAGGAACATGTTTCCCCAGGGCTGACTTTGAACCTCCATCCTTCTGATCTCAAGCCGCCTAAGTAGTCATCCAGCTCTGGAGTTTCATTCACATTCTGAATAGCCAGGATCGGAGGCGCATGTTGGCACTCCTGTCTAACCATGCCCTCGCCAGGGAGCAGGCCCAGAGACCCACGTGGCACGCGTGACACCCACTCCCCCCACCCCTGCGTGGATCCCGCTTAGTCCGGTACCCCGAGTGCACGAGTGTGTGTGTGTGTGTGTGTGTGTGTGTGTGTGGCCACTGGGGCGGTGATGACGCCCGTGCAGGGCGTTGCGTCCACGTCCCCTGGGGAAGCTCCCTCGGGACAGCACCGCTGGGGACGCAACCCAGGGGCTGGCCCACGACTGGCTCACGAGCGTGTCCCTGTCCTGCCCCTCTCCCCCCACAGGTGATCCGCACCGACACCTTCAAACACCTGCGGCACCTGGAGATCCTGCAGCTGAGCAAGAACCTGGTCCGCAAGATCGAGGTGGGCGCCTTCAACGGGCTGCCCAGCCTGAACACGCTGGAGCTGTTCGACAACCGGCTGAGCACGGTGCCCACGCAGGCCTTCGAGTACCTGTCCAAGCTGCGGGAGCTGTGGCTGCGCAACAACCCGATCGAGAGCATCCCGTCCTACGCCTTCAACCGCGTGCCGTCGCTGCGCCGCCTGGACCTGGGCGAGCTCAAGCGGCTGGAGTACATCTCGGAGGCGGCCTTCGAGGGCCTGGTGAACCTGCGCTACCTCAACCTGGGCATGTGCGACCTCAAGGACATCCCCAACCTCACGGCCCTCGTGCGCCTGGAGGAGCTCGAGCTGTCGGGCAACCGGCTGGACCTCATCCGGCCCGGCTCCTTCCAGGGCCTCACCAGCCTGCGCAAGCTGTGGCTCATGCACGCGCAGGTGGCGACCATCGAGCGCAACGCCTTCGACGACCTCAAGTCGCTGGAGGAGCTCAACCTGTCGCACAACAACCTCATGTCGCTGCCCCACGACCTGTTCACGCCGCTGCACCGCCTCGAGCGCGTGCACCTCAACCACAACCCGTGGCACTGCAACTGCGACGTGCTGTGGCTCAGCTGGTGGCTGAAGGAGACGGTGCCCAGCAACACCACGTGCTGCGCGCGCTGCCACGCGCCCGCCGGCCTCAAGGGGCGCTACATCGGCGAGCTCGACCAGTCGCACTTCACCTGCTATGCGCCGGTCATCGTGGAGCCGCCCACCGACCTGAACGTCACCGAGGGCATGGCGGCCGAGCTCAAGTGCCGCACGGGCACGTCCATGACGTCGGTGAACTGGCTGACGCCCAACGGCACGCTGATGACGCACGGCTCGTACCGCGTGCGCATCTCCGTGCTGCACGACGGCACGCTCAACTTCACCAACGTCACGGTGCAGGACACCGGCCAGTACACCTGCATGGTCACCAACTCGGCGGGCAACACCACGGCGTCCGCCACGCTCAACGTGTCGGCCGTGGAGCCCGGGCCCGGCGGCGCGGGGCCCGGCGGCGCGGGGCCGGGCGGCGGCGGTGGCGGTGCGGGGGGCCCCGGGGGCGCGGCCGGCGGCTACACCTACTTCACCACGGTCACCGTGGAGACGCTGGAGACGCAGCCTGGCGAGGAGGCCCTGCAGCCGCGCGGCACCGACAAGGAGCCCCCGGGGCCCACCACGGACGGCGCGTGGGGCGCGGGCCGGCCCGGGGACGCGGCCGGGGCGCCCGCCGCCTCCACCGCCGCACCCGCGCCGCGCTCCTCGCGGCCCACGGAGAAGCCGTTCACCGTGCCCATCACGGACGTGACGGAGAACGCGCTCAAGGACCTGGACGACGTCATGAAGACCACCAAGATCATCATCGGCTGCTTCGTGGCCATCACCTTCATGGCGGCCGTCATGCTGGTGGCCTTCTACAAGCTGCGCAAGCAGCACCAGCTCCACAAGCACCACGGGCCCACGCGCACCGTGGAGATCATCAACGTGGAGGACGAGCTGCCCGCCGCCTCCGCCGTCTCCGTGGCCGCCGCCGCCGCCGTGGCGGGGGGCGCGGGCGGGGACAGCCACCTGGCCCTGCCCGCCCTGGAGCGCGACCACCTCAACCACCACCACTACGTGGCCGCCGCCTTCAAGGCGCACTACGGCGGGGGCAACCCGGGCGGCGGGGGCAAGGGCCCCGGGGGCCTCAACTCCATTCACGAACCTCTGCTCTTCAAAAGCGGCTCCAAGGAGAACGTGCAAGAGACGCAGATCTGAGGCCGGGACGGCCCGGGGCCCCCGGATCCCCGGCGCCCCTCCCCGGGCCTGGCCCCTGGACGCACGCGCGCGGGGCTGGCAGGAGGGCGGCGTGGCTCCCGCCCCTCCCGGTGCCCGGAGGGAACGTGGGGGGGGCGCCGTGGAGAGGTGGCCGAGCCCCTCGCGCGCGTGGCCGCCCGTTCTCCCGACCGTCCTTCCCACCGCCGCCTTCCAGGGAAGAGGAGCTTTTTGTTTTGAGGGGTGCCCTTTCCCCTCCACCTCCCCACCCCACCCCCAGCCGCCCTCCTTTTACGGTTCTTTTTTCTTTTCTTTTGCAGTTTGACGCCTGTCCTTCCCTTCCACTCCTCCTCCTTCTAAACCCAAGAGACAAATGCGTCGCCCTGGCGACACCCCCCACCCCGAGTCCCCAGTGGGGACCCCCACTCCCGGCCTGGCCCGGCTTGGGGGGGGGAGGCCCCCACCGCCCGGCCCCACCTACCCACAGACTCTTTTGATACTGAAGGAAGGTTTGCGTCAATGACTACCTGCTCTGTAATTACTTTAAAAAAAAACACGGAAAAAGTTTAAACTTTTTTTTTTTTGGTCATGAAAAGCATGGAGGGGTCAGGAAACAAAAGCGTGGGGCGGGTCCACCGTGTGGAGGGCCAGGTGGGAGCAGGGCCTCCCTCTAGGTGACAACTCCATCCATCACCAGGCCAGCGGGCATGGGCGCGTGGAGACTCATTGCCTGCCAGTGACCTGGGGGGCAGCCACACTCAGGGGTGCCACCCTGGAAGAAGGTCAGCAGGTATCGGGAATGCTCGGCCTGGCAAGGACAGTGTGACCTCCTGGGGACCAAGTGTCCACCGTTCAGGGCCACGAGCCGAGCCCTGAAGTCCAGGGAGGCCCAGGGAAGCAAGGCAGCCCTCTGCCCAAGTGCTACCAGGGCCAGAGGCCGGGGCCCACCACTGAATCCCCGGTCTGTGGGCCTGGTCCAGCCTGCCCCTTAGACCTGGCTGCTCAGAGCACTGTGGGGAGAGGAGGCCCCAGCTGGAGCCCATCACAAATTGGGGAGACCGGAAGCTCCCATCCCTTCCTACCAAAGGCACACTGAGGCCCACCGTATTGATAGAGGCCTGCTGGGGCCTTGCCTTTTGTTCTGTCTACAGTTGGAGCATCTTATCTCTTTCAAACATTGGGGGATCCTAGAGCTCATTCCCCCCTTATCTGTGGTGACAGTGACACAGTGTGTCTGTCCTGTCCTATCTCTCTGGGCCTGAGACTAAGCAGCTCCCGCTGCAGCTTTCAGGCACTCTTCCCCGGTTGCCATGGCAACGCGGAGGCGGTACCAGGTGGCGGTGGGGGCTGGTAAGCCGCATGCTGCTGCTGCAGCTACCATCTCTGTGCCAGGGCAGTGGCATCTTGGGGCACTCAGGGCCTCTCCAAGGCAGGAGACCCCTCTTCTATGATTGGGGAGAGGGGTTGACAGACAAGGGAGGAATACAAAGGGGGTGGGAACGGGTGTGTGGGTGAAATATGGGCCGTCAAGGTGAACTGAAGGACAATCGGAGACAGGAGGGGCTCTGGCTAGGGCTGAAGGGTGCAGAAGATCCCCTCCGGGACACTGCAGGGTACTAGGCCCGCTGAAGCCTGGGGTCTGCCAGCCCTACTGCTCCACAGAAATCCCCAGGAGCTGGCATGCGCCCCCCCCCCCTGCCACGGGATGGGAAGCAGGGACCTGGGAGCCACTGGGCTGAGGGCCCAGAGTCCCTGTCACAGCTCCTCTGTCTGCCCCAAGCAGGATGCAGTTTCCATGACAACCTGGCCAGCCCAAGAGGAAGGCGGGGACTGCAGAAGGAATTTTCCACACTAGCAGGAAGGGGGGAGTGTGGGATGCAAAGGAAAGAAACGAAGGGGGTTGGCATGCAAGACCCTGAGCCCCTGAATTCCCATGCCCCCCGCCCAGGACAGGAGGACAGAGGGAACTCGGGGAGGGGCCCACTGCCACACCACTGGTCACAGTGAGGGAGGTTCCAGACTGGCTCAAGGGTCAAAGTTCCAAAGGTCTGCAGCTGCCCTGGTCTGGGAGTAGGGACAGCCAGGAGCCCAGCAGGTGGATGAACATGGCCGTGGACAGGGTCCCGAGGAAAGTGGGGGTTGTGGGCTATGGCCGACTAGGTGAGTCTCTGATATCAAGGCCTCCTTCCTTGAGCCTCTTGCATAAGTTCCAGAAGCTCCTCTGCTCTCCACACCAGGCCTGTATCGACCCCATTCTCTGCACTCCCCCCCACCTCTCTCTCCTTCGACTCACCCTCCCTCCCTCTCCCTCTGGACCTCTAGCCTCTCCTTTTCTCCCCCAGGACAGTCTCTTGTCTCACACCTTCTGGCTCAGGGGTCAGAGCTGGGCCTGGAACTTGTTTTTGTCTGGAACCGTGACCCGGGACGCATGGCAGGGAGCGTGCCCCCCTCCCTGCAACTCCACAGCCTGGCCGCCCTTGGGGAAAGGTCAGTGGCCTTACCTGCTCGTCTCTAGCTGCTGTGTGGTGTCAGTCTAGTTCCTTGCCTCCTGGGGGGGGGGTGCCCCTAACTAGGAAATGAGAAACGCATCCCATTTCCCCTCCCAGGCCCAGGTGAGGAGCGACAGTCCTCCAGAGACCCTGTGGGATCTGAAAAGCAGGGGCAATTCCACCCAGTCTCTGCCCTGTCTCTCCCTCTTACCCAGGCACCCTGATCTTGTGGTAGAAGTGGCCCATCCCCAAATAATCCACGATTCTGGGGCACAAATCCTGCGCCATGCCAACCTTCTGGTGAGCCCCCCCACAACCCATAATGCCCCTAACCAGTTGTCTCAGCCCCTCTGCACCCCCGAAACAGCCATCTTGTCCTGATCTCAATCCTTCCTGCCTTCCTCCACCCCAGGTGGGGTCCGCCTCGGCCCTGGCTGACTCCGCCACAGAGCGGCAGCTTCTGGAGGCCTCAAGACAATGGGATCACTCTGTGTTTGTGGCTCGAGGGGCTCTGTGGGGGACTGAGGACATCAGCCGACTGGATGCCTCTGGAGGCCTCCAGGTGAGGCTCACAGGTCCTGCCAGCAGCAGCATGGAGCCTGTAGGCCCCAGCCCCTTATCCTGGCCCTTGCTTCTAGAGTCTTCGGGTCACCATGGCCACACACCCAGATGGCTTCCGCCTCCAGGGACCACTGGCTGCAGCCTGCAGCACCGGGCCTCGCACCGTGCTCTATGAAGGTCCTGTTCGTGGTCTCTGCCCCTTTGCTCCCCAAAATTCCAATACCATGGCAGCAGCCGCCCTGGCAGCCCCCAGCCTGGGTTTTGACAATGTGATTGGAGTGCTTGTGGCAGATCTCAGGTGAGCAGGGCTGGGGTGGGGGTGGGAGGTCTGGGTGGACCACACTGACCATGCCCCTCGCTGCAGCCTCAGGGACCTGCATGTGGTAGACGTGGAGCTATGGGGACCCCCAGGCCCCACCGGCCGGAGCTTTGCTGTGCACACTCACAGAGAGAACCCTGCCATGCCGGGCGCTGTGACCGGCTCTGCCACTGTCACAGCCTTCTGGCGTAGTCTCCTGGGTGAGGCCAGGCCCCTGCCCAGTGCCAGGGCCTCTCTCTCCTGTCTCTCTCTCTGTGTGTGTCTCTGTCTCTCTCTGTCTCTGTCTGTCTGTCTCTCCTGTCTGTCTGTCTCTCTCTGTCTCTCCTGTTTGTCTCTCTCTCTCTGTCTGTCTCTCCTGTCTGTCTGTCTCTGTCTCTCCTGTCTGTCTCTGTCTCTCCTGTCTGTCTCTCTGTCTCTCCTGTCTGTCTCTCTGTCTCTGTCTCTCCTGTCTGTCTGTCTCTCTCTGTCTCTGTCTGTCTCTCCTGTCTGTCTCCCCCCCCCCCCCCCCCCCGGGTTCTTGCTTAGTAAATCTGTACTCTTGAGTCTCCTTCACCTCCTCACTCCATGATGATTAATTCGAAGCCTCGGCCTCCCTTCGGGTCTCTGTCGGTCTGTCTCTCCTGTCTGTCTGTCTCTGTCTGTCTGTCTGTCTCTCCTGTCTGTCTCTCTGTCTCTGTCTGTCTGTCTGTCTGTCTCTCTGTCTCTCCTGTCTGTCTGTCTGTCTCTCTCCCCCCCAACACTGGTTCTTGCTTAGTAAATCTGTACTCTTGAGTCTCCTTCACCTCCTCACTCCATGACGATTAATTCGAAGCCTCGGCCTCCCTTCGGGTCTCTGTCGGTCTGTCTGCCCTCCATGTGTGTGTGTGTCCTGGCTTCGTCTCTCCTGCGCAGGCTGCTGCCAGCTGCCCTCCAGGCCCGGGATCCAGCTCTGCTGAGGAGTCTCATGGCCGCCCCGGTCTCCCGCAGGACCCGAGGCCCTGCGGACCCCGCGCTCCGCCCCGCCGCCGTCACGCACCGCACGCGTGACGCCGTAGTAATAAACCGGGCTCCTGCGGCCCTCTGTGCCCTCACACGCCGTCTGCCACGCCATGGCAATAAAGCGCACACCCGTGAGCAAGCCCCATGAACGCCGTGGCGAGAGCCCGCCCCGTCTATTCCCGCCACCCTCGGGCCGCCGCGGCCGGGAGGGAGACTTCGCCGGGGGTCGGACTTCCGCGGGGTATTTCCGGGACCTGCTGGCAGAGACCCACGGGAGTTGTAGTCTCGCGTTTACTTAGAGGCCATAGCGGATTTCCGGGTCACGTGGGCCCTAGACGGTACCTAGGAAGCCCTCGGGGTCGCGGGGGCCCCTGGGTGTTGTAGTACGGCGCGCGAAGGTCGCTGGGACCTGCAGTCCGCCCCGCCTGCCCAGTCAGCGCGGTGTGGCCCGCGGGGCGCTCGGAACCGGAGCCGCGGCCCAGGGGGAATGCTGAGCCCCTGGCCGGGGGAAGCGGAGAGGCAGGCGGGGTGAGGGGCGTCTCCAGGCAAGGGGCGGGCGCCGCGGTTGGGTACGGGTCGGGAAAGGACTCTGTTCCTGGGTGTCCGGGTGGAGGGCCTGGTTGCCAGGCGACTGGGTGAGGGGGGGGGGCTCAGGTTGTCTGGTGATGGGCGGGGCCCTGTTGCTAGGCGACCGGAAGAGACCCTGTAACCTATGGACCAGAGAGGAGTAATTAGAAGCCTTTGTCACCTGGTGTCGGGTGTACTCTGTTGCTAGGTAACCAAACCGAGGGGCGGGAGGGAGCGGGCTCCTCCGTTGCTAAGTGATGGTACTGGGGACCCTTTCACTTAAGGGACGTGATGGGAATGGTTGCCAGGTGTATGGAAGCACTGTGGGATGCAGGCGCCTCTGTTGCCAAGAAACAGCCCAGGAAGCCGGGTTGGGGTCCAGAGCCCTCGCAGGCTCTCAGCCCCTCAGCCCCCACCTTGATGGCGGTGCCCGGGCTTCCGCTGGAGGCCTGGTCCCTGAGCACCTTCTCCCCACCCCGCCCCCAGCAGGAGCCGAGGACGGTATGTCCCAGGCCCCGGGAGCGCAGCCGAGCCCACCCTCCGTGTACCACGAGCGGCAGCGCCTGGAGCTGTGCGCCGTGCACGCCCTCAACAACGTGCTCCAGCAGCAGCTCTTTAGCCAAGAGGCCGCCGATGAGATCTGCAAGAGGTGACTGTCAGCCCTCACCCTGGAGATGCAGGCCTCCCGCAGGCGGGGCAGCTCTCACTGGCCCCCAGTGCCCCACCACCCGCCAGGCCTGGAGCTCCCTGCCCCGGGCTTCCGCCAGCTCAGGCCCAGCCATCTCTTATCTGGGCCCTAATCACAACCGCCCAGATGCCAGTGCTCCTCTAGTCCATGCTACACACAGGTTCAGAGCTCACCCTGCTTTCCTCCCTCCACGACTCCCTACGACCCTTAAGGAGCACCCCAATTCCCTCAGCCACATTCCAGGCCTGTGTGCCTGGCTTCCGCCTGCCTCTGCAGCTTCACCCCTCCCTGCCCCCCTCAGGTCAGACTCCCGTCTCCAGATGAGCCCCACCGTGCCGCCTCTAGGTCTCTGCACAGGCTGTCGCGTTGAGCAGCCTGGGTATTCTTCACGATTCTGGCATCATTTCTTTATGCTCTGCCTCATCCCTGTCCTTCAACCCCACAGCTGTGGCTCCAGCTCAGCCTGGTCCTCTGCCGCCTGGACCTTCCTTCCAGTCTCTATCCCACCCTCCACACCTCCCGTCTCTCTCATTCAGTCAGTGCCCCGCATCATCCTGGGGGCCAAGGTCCTTGTCCAGTCAGACATGGCCTCTGCTCGTGCTCACTGTCTTCTGGGGTCTGAGGCGTCTTCACGCGGACAATTACAATATTTATAGAAGTGATGTTCTAATTTCCCACTCCTCTTGCACAGGGCCTTCCTGGGCCTACCCTACCCCAAGGCCACCTCTGTCCCTCATAACAGGGGTTGCTGGACTCTTTAAAGCCCTATTGGCGACCCAGAGCTGAATCACATAAGAGCCCTTCTCTAAGGGACATGGCCTGGGAAACAGACAGAAAAATAAGGCACAGTCACCCCCCTCCCCCTCCCTTTCCCCTGCCCCCTGTCCCTGGTTGAACAGAGGTTCAATTGTTCAGAAAGCAGGGCCCAGAGGGGCATGTGGTGGCTGGATCAGGAAGAGCTATCCAGAAAGCTGGGTGCAGGACACAGTTGGGGACAGGTGGCTGGGGAGAACTGGTGCTGGGGCCATGCAGGGCAGGAAGGGGGATGGGACTCTGTCCTGGGGGCTGGGGTGCCAGGGAGGACTGTGGGCAAAGAAGCCACAGGGCAGCCTCAAGTTAGAGGCACAAGGGATTCAAACTCAGCGATGTGGGCAGTGGGACAGCCAGCCCGGGGGTCAGGAGACCCTTCTCGGAGGAGAGGACATCCAAGGGGTGCTGAAGGCTCTGCCCTCCCACCAGGTTGGCCCCAGACTCCCGCCTGAACCCCCACCGCAGCCTGCTGGGCACTGGCAACTATGACGTCAATGTGATCATGGCCGCCCTGCAGGGGCTGGGCCTGGCGGCCGTGTGGTGGGATAGGAGGAGGTAGGGAGGAGCGGAGGGTGGTGTGGCCCCGTGGGGTGGGAGCCCGGGACTGGTGAGGGTGGGGAGGCCAGTGGATGACTGGCAGGACAGTCACTGGGCACCTAGGATGGGGACCGAGCAGTGGGACAGGACTTTGGGAGACTGGAAGGACGATGACTTGGGAGCAAGAAAATGGGCAGCTGGGGAGCTGGAGGCAGAGAAGGGCGAGTTCCCGGCCAGCCTGGCCACACAGTGAGACTCTGTTTCAAAAAGCCAAATACATTAGATGACAGAATGGAGCGATGGCTGCCAGGCAGTGAGAACCCGATGGGGGTGTGGGTGGCACCGGGCAGCCCCCAGCAGGACTGCCAGGGCTGGCTGGCAGGGCCAGGCAGAAGGGGCCTGACCCCGGCTCCCCCGGCCCCCAGGCCCCTCTCCCAGCTGGTGCTGCCGCAGGTGCTAGGGCTCATCCTGAACCTGCCGTCGCCCGTGTCCCTGGGGCTCCTGTCCCTGCCGCTGCGCCGGCGGCACTGGGTGGCCCTGCGCCAGGTGGACGGGGTCTACTACAACCTGGACTCCAAGCTGCGCACCCCCGAGGCCCTGGGGGGTGAGGATGGCGTCAGGTGAGCTGCGGCGGGATTGGTCCAGGTCAGGAACCGGGCCGCGGAGTCCCCAGCCCCCCAAGAAAGTGCCTGGGCTGGCTCGGCCTCAGTCTCCCCCTTCTCCTACCAGGACTTTCCTGGCAGCCGCCCTGGCCCAGGGCCTGTGTGAGATGCTGCTGGTGGTGACCAAAGAGGTGGAGGAGACAGGCTGCTGGCTGCGGACAGACTGATCCCCGGGCCTCCCACAGGCGGACCCACGCCGCCTCCCACTGTGCAGACTGCCCACCGGCACCCACCTCAGGCACCCCTGCCCGGGGATCACCCAGAGAGTCCCAGGGAAGGAAGGGCCTGTGTCCACAGGCCCCAGGGAGGACCCCGGCCCTTCCCCGCATCCCCGCTCCCCAATGCCACTGCTGCCTCAATAAATCCTTTGGTTTGCCACCTGCCTGTGATGACACCCACCCCGCTGCCCCCATTAGAGGCCAGCTGTCCCTGTGGGGGAGAGGCCGGGGGTCCATGGGGTTCTGTGCCCACTGTTCCTTATCCTCAGGTCTGGTTACTGCCTAGGCAGGATGACCCCAGAGTTGTCCAGTAGCCTAGCACCTGGACTCGGTGGCTCTGGGAACAGGGAGGAAGGCTGCAGTGGCATCAGGCTGACAACCTGGACTCTGAGGGTGGCTGGACCGGTCAGAGGGCCCTTAAAAGCTGTAAAGGGAGCTGGGTACGGTGGTTGACGCCTGTCATCCCAGCTACTCAGGAGGCTGAGATCTGGGATCAAGGTTCAAAGCCAGCCCTGGCACAAATGGAAGTGGGGCTTGGCTCCAGGGTAGGGCAGTCGCCTTGAGTTAAAGAGCTCAGGGATAGTGCCCAGATGAGTTCAAGCCCCATGACACACACACACACACACACACACACACACACACACGCAGCTGTAAAGGGCACTGGGGTGGCTGTGCGCTCCTGTACTCACAGCCCTGGGGAGGTGGATGCAGGAGGATTGCTACATAGTGGAACCCTATGTCAAAAGAGGAATAATAATAAAAAAAAAAAAAAGCTAGGAGTGTTGTCCTAGTGGTAGAGTGCTCGCCTAGCATGCATGAAGCCCTGGGTTCGATTACTTGGTACCACATACACAGAAAAATCCAGAAGTGGTGCTGTGGCTCAAATGTTAGAGCACTAGCTTTGAGAAAGCCCAAGGACAGTGCTCAGCCCCGAGTTCCAATCCCAGGACTGGCGGGGGGTGGGGGATAACAAAGCCTAGCACCAGGTCATGAGATCATCTGTGATCTTAGCTGGCTCTTGGAAGGCTGCGAAGGGCGGGTTGTTCTGTGAGGCCAGCCTCACAAGACCACGTCTCAACACAGCACTGGGCACAGTGTCACATCGGGGTCATCCTCAACTGTACAGAAGGCAAGATCCAGAGGGTCCGGGTCCCGATTCAGCCCAGGGAAAAGTCCGGAAGACTCCATCTCAGTAGAGGAGGCTCGACTTCGCCCTCCCCTGTCCACCCAGGAAAATGGGCTCTGGTGAGAAGCAAAACCCTGTCCTAAAGTAACACTGGAAACGGCTGGCTCAGCCCGCAAGCCCAGGGCCCTGAGTTTAAATCCAGTGCCACTAGAGGACCCTCTTTGGGGCTCTGGCCTCCTCTCCACATAGGAAGTGCACATCCCTGCAGTGCTGGTCCTCGCTTACTCGGGGCCTGACCTCAGGATGCCAAAAAGGCGTCCCATGTGCAGCCCGATGGCAGAGGGGACAACCTGGGACCTGGTGGGGGGATGCCATCAGGTTTCCCGGAGCTGCCTGCCCTGGCTGGCCCCTGAGGTCAGCGGTATCCTGTGATCCTATAGTCCCAGGGAGTCACCTTGAGCCTGGCCTAGGATCCAGACCTGGATCAGCCAGCAGCCCCCTCCCCCACACCAAGCCAGACAGACACAAGGCTGTGGGCTCCCCTGGGACCCCCATGTGGAAGAGAGGCAGGACAGGGCCCTGGGGACACCTGCAGTGGCCCAGAGTTGTGGGCGCCTGTGGGAGCTGAGGACAGAGTGACCAGTCCGCTGCTGGTTTTATCACAGTGGTTATTTGGGGAGGTGATGAAAGACGAGGCCACCCTGGCAGCAGGCAGACCCACAGGTTCCAGGGTGGGGGCGACGCCAGCCAGCACTGGGCTGTGGGGAGAGGGGGACTGGGGCTGAATGGAGCGGAGCGTGGGGGAGGGAAAGGACCCAGAACTCTGGCCCCAAGCCTGAAAAGATTGTGGGAAACGTGGGTTTGGGGGGATCTGCACTCACCAGGCTGGGAGACGCCTGGTAGTGGGGGACTCAGGTCAGAGACTCTGAGATCAGAGTGGGGAGCAGGCAGGTCCAACCTCCCCCGCCAGGATCCAAGGGGGTAGGGCACAGACGCCGGGCAGAACGCTCATAAAAACATAATAACGCGTGGAGACGCGGGCGGCTCCCAAATCTCTGAAGTCAAAGTGGAAAGTCAAATGGGGGTTCAGAGGTGCTGCTGAGAGGTCGAGACACCCCGCCTTAGGTCTCCGGCCTCCAGAGGCCCTGCCTGTCCCCCCTTTGTCTGTCTCAGTGTCCTTGGCTGCACCCCCTCCCCTCCCCTCCTCCCCCCTCTCCCTGCAGGCCCCCCCACCTGTCGCGTATCTGTCCTGGTGGGGTGGCAGCTGGCAGGGCCCTGAGTGTTTCTATTCTGGGCTGGTGGCAGCAAGTGGCCACCGCCCAGGTGCTTCAGGGCTATGGCCATGTAAGGTCCGCAGTGCAGACCCCGGGGCAGGGAGGGGCGGCCCCCTCCTCGCCTGGCGACAGCTGAACTGTCCCATTTGTCCCTGTGGGACTGGACCCCTGCCCCCTCTCACTGCACCCCACTCTTCAGGAGTGCCCCTAGGCTCTCAGGGTGTTGTCCTCTCACCAGGACACCCCACCATGTGGGTCCTAGAGCTAGGGGTGAGTTCTCAGCTGCAGTTGGGGTGTCGGGGGGGGGACCCCGTGTGGGCTGGGGGGAGGGAGGAGATGCAGCTGTCGGCAGCCCGTGCTGACAGCTGATGCCAGATTTAGCTGCAGCACCAGGGTCTGGCCAGATATGGTAGTGGGGGTGATGGACCGCCCCTGCGGGCACCCCTTAAATCTCCCAGCTCAGGGCTGGGGGCGGCCGCTGCCCATGCCAGGTGAGAGGACCATATCTCCAATGCCTGCCAGCCCGACCTCGGCCGCCTCGGCCCCCTTCCCCTCTCCATCTCCCATCTGCCTCACACCCCTTCCCTCCTGTCTCCCCTCATCCTTTCTTGACCCCCGACTCCATCTCTCTGTCTCCCTGACACCCTTCCTTCGTCTCTGGTTCACTCTACCGTTCCTGTATAGCCCCTCTCTCTCTTCCTCTTCCTCCTCTCTCTTGTTTGTTTCTTCTTTTTTTTTTTTTTTTTGCCAGTCCTGGGCTTGAGCTCAGGGCCTGAGCACTGTCCTTGGACTTTCTCAAGGCTAGAGCTCTACCACTTGAGCCTCAGCACCACTTCCGGCTTTCTTTTTCTATGTATGTGGTGCCGAGGAATTGAACCCGGGTCTTCATGCATGCTAGGCAGGCACTTTAACCACTAGGCCAAACTCCCGGCCCTCATGTTTGTTTCTTGATCTCTGATCTCTCTCTGTCTCTGTCTCTGTCTCTGTCTCTCTCTCTCTCTCTCTCTCTCTCTCTCTCTCTCTCTCTCTCTGATCTGTCTCTCTCAATGTCTCTTGGCCTCTGATCTCTCTCTCTTCCTTCCCCCTCTCTTTTCTCCCTCCTCCCTCTCTTTGGCTCCCCTCTTCTTTTTTCTTCCTCCTGTCTCTCTTTCTGTCTCTTTGTCTCTCTCACACACACCTCCGTCTCTTAGTCTCTGTCTCTGCCCCTTGCTCTGTCTGTCTCTCTCTCTCTCTGATCTCCCTCTTTGTCTCTTCTTTTTTTCCTCTCTTAGTCTCTCTGATCTGTGTCTGTCTGTCTGTCTGTCTGTCTCTCTCTCCATCTCTCTTGGTCTCTGGTCTGTCTCTGTGCCTTCCTCTTTTTCTTTGCCTCTCTTCTCTTCCTTTTCTTCTTCCCCCATATATATATATATATATGTGTGTGTGTGTCTGTCCGTCTCTCTCTCTCTCTCTCTCTCTCTCTCTCTCTCTCTCTCTCTCTCTCTCTCTCTCTCTCTCACACACACACACACACATCTCTATCTTTCTTGGTCTCTGATATGTCTCATCTCTTGGTCTCTCTACCCCTGATTTTCTTTCAGTGTCTCTCTCTCTCTCTCATCTCTGTCTGCTCCTTGTTCTCTCCATCTCTCCCTCTGATCTTCTTCTTTCTCTCTGCCCTCCTTCTTTGTCTCTTATTTCTCTTGTTCTCTTAGTCTCTCATCTCTCTCATCTGTGTCTCTGTCTCTGTCTCTCTCCCCTCCCTCCCTCTCTCTTTGCATCACTTTTTCATTTCTGTCTATCTCTTGGTCTCTTTTCATCTGTTTCTTGGTCTCTGATCTGTCGTTCCCTGCCCCCCTTTCTGATGTCTCTCTGCTCTCCCCCCTCTCCCTTTCTGTCTCTCCCTCTGCCTTTCCTCTCTCTTTGCATCTCTTCTTCTTTTTCTCTCTTGGTCTCTCTTGCATCTGTTTCTTGGTCTCTGATCTGTTTCTCTCTGCCCACCTTTCTAGTGCTCTCTCTCCCCCCTCTCCCTCTCCCTCTCTCCCTCTCCCTCTCCCTCTCTCTCTCTCCTCTCTCTCTCTCTCTCTCTCTCTCTCCTCTCTCTCTCTCTCTCCTCTCTCTCTCTCTCTCTCTCTCTCTCTCTCTCTCTCTCTCTCTCTCTCTCTCTCTCTCTGTTGTCATCTATCTCTCTGCCTCTGTGTTGGTTCTCTTGAATCCTTATATCTGTCTCAGTTTCTCTCTGCTCTTTGCTCTGCTTCCCTCTCTCTCTTTGCCTCCCCCATCTCACTCTCTCTGTGCCCCCACCCCTTCCTCTGTGTCTGTATGTCCTGTCACTGTGTCCCCCCCTCCCTCTGCTGTCCCCTTCCTCTCCTTCCTCTCCTCTGCCGCCTGTCAGCTCTGCTGGGCTCTGCTGGGGATGGAGCCACCCCTGTACCGTGTTTTCTGCTCAATAAAGCTGATTCTGTCCGAGGCTCTGCTCCTCTGGCCTCCTTCTTTCCTTCTTTCCTTCTCTGCCTTGACCTGAGCCCGCCTGGCCTGGGAGGAGCGGGTGGGGCCCTGGGGTGGTCATGTCTCTGAGGCTGGGAGAGAGCTGGGCGATGCAGGGGTGGGGGGATTCCAGTGAGAGACGGCGGGTCTCGGCAAACCCCATCTGCCAAGAGAATCGGACCGGAGCGGGTGACCGGCAGGCCCGTTCCCTCTCCTCTCCCAGGCACGGTGGGGTGGCCTGGGGAGAGAACAGGCCGTGCTGTGCACCCAGATGTCCCGCAGCTCTCCCGGGGTTCCCCTCCGTCCTTCCCAGGCCCGGCTCCCGCCGGGGGAGCCCGCGCTTGGAGGTGCCTCGTTCGAAGGCCAGGCCCCCATTCTGTCCTCTCTGACTGGCAGTGTGGGGGAGCCCCCTCCCCTCCTGCCATCTGCCCTCCCCCTCCCCCGGGGTCCCCGTGTCCTGGGCGCGTGTTGGGCATTTATAGCAAACACTGAGCGTATTTTCTCTTCTCTGCCCAGGCCCCCCTTTCTTCCCCAGCCCTCCTCGCTGTCCGCTCCTTGTCTTTCTCAGCTCTCTGCCCTCTTCTGAAGCAAGGGACCCATTCCTGGGCCAGGCCTTGTGCTTTTCTCTACCCTGCTCCGGTCCTCCGCCCGCGGGGGACCCTCCCGGCCCCTGCTCCTCCCTGCTCCTCCCTGCTCCTCCCTGCTCTGTGCGGGGATCGCGGTGGACCCTCCGGGCCCCTGCTCCTCCCTGCTCCTCCCTGCTCTGGGCGGGGACCGCGGTGGTCAGCGCCTTCCAGGCCGGCCCCGCCCAGGTGCCGGGCGGTGGAAGCGCTCCGATGTCTCATTGGACAGCAGGGGAGGACCACGCCCACGGGGGCGGGGCTGAGCGAGGTGGGTGGGGAGCAGGAGAGACCCGGATGCTGCCCACTGTCCTTTTCTCCTTCGCTTCCCCGTAGGTGCAGGACGCAGGAAGGGGAGAGGGAGGGGACAGGAGAGAGGCCGCATCTCCTGTCTCTCCGCCCACTCCTCCCTCTCTTCCTCCTCCTCCATCTCCTCCATGTCCTCCTCTCCACCTCACCTCCTCCCTCCTCCTCTATCCCATCCTCCATCACCTTTTCCCCCACCTTCTCATCTCTTCCTCATCTCCTCCTCCTCCCCATCTCCTCCCCATCTCCTCATCTCTACCTCATTCCCCCTAATCTGTATCTCCTCCTTCTTCCTCCATCTTCTCCAGCTCCTTCTCCTCGCCTCCTCATCTCTTCCTCCTTCCTCCCTCATCTCCTCTTTCCTTCACCTCCTCTTCATCATCCTCACCTCTTCTCCCTCCTCCTAATTCACAACTCTTCCTCCTCCTTCCCCATTTCCTCCTCCATCTTCTCTTCCTCTGTCTCTTCCATTTGCTCTTCCCCATCTCCTCTTTCTCCTCATCTCCTTCTCCCTCTCCCACCCCATCTTCTCCCCCTCTTCCCCATCTCTTCCCCCTCCTCCTCCTCCATTTCCTCCCTCATCTTCTGGCTCTCTTCCATCTCCTTCCCTGTCATTTCTTTGTCCTCCATCACCTGCATCTTCTCCAACTCCTCCTTCCCCTCTTCCTCTACCTTTCCTCCTTCCCTTCCTCCTCCTGTCCTCCCTCTTCTTCCCCATCCCCTGCTCCTCCTCCCCATCTCTTCCTCCCCCCCATTTCCTGTTTCTCTTCCATTCCCTTGTTTTTCTTCCGTCACTTTCCCCTCCTCCTCCTCCTCCTCTTCTCCATCTTTTCTCCCTCTTCTTCCCCCATCTCCTACCCATCTCTGTCTCCTTCTCCTTCCCCTTCCATGCCCTCCATCTCCTCCTGCAACTTCTCTTTCTTCTCCATCTCCTTCTCCCTCAACTCTCCCTCTTTACTCTCCCCATCTCCTCCCACCCATCCATCTCATCCCTCCCCTTCCTCCATCTCATCTATCTCATCTCCTCCACCTCTGTCACTCCATTTGCTTACCCATCTCCTTCTCAACTTCCTCCTCCTCCCTCTCCTCCCTCTCCTCATCTATTTTCATATCATCATCCTCAGTCTCCTCCATTCCTTACCCAGCTCCTCCTCCTCCTCCTCCAACTCCTTCTTCATCTTTATCCCACCTCCTGCTCCTCTTCCACTTCCCCTCTTCCTCTTCTCTTTTTCCACATGCTCCTCCTTCTTGTTTCTATGATTTCTCTCCTATCTCCTCCACCACCTCTGCTTCTCCTTCACTTCCTACTTTTTTTTGCCAGTCTTGGGGCTTGAGCTCAGGGCCTGAGCACTGTCCCTGAGCTTTCTCAAGGCTAGAGCTCTACCATTTGAGCCACAGCACCATTTCCAGCTTGTTTCTATGTGTGTGGTACCAAGGAATCGAACCCAGTCTTCATGCATGCTAGGCCAGCACTCTACCGCTAGGCCAAACTCCCGGCCTCTCTCCTTCACTTTCTTCTAATGCTGTCCATTTCCTCTCCTCTTCTGTCTCCTCATCGTCCTCTTCCTCATCATCTTCTTCATTCTCTACCTCCTCTCTTCCTCATCCTTTGGCTCCATTTAATCTAGAAATCTGTCTCCCCCCAGAAATACCTATCTCCTCATCTTTATCACCTTGTCCTTTCTCCGTCTCCTCCTCCAGCTCTTCCTCTGCCGCCATCCCTTCCTCCTCCAATGTGTACGTATTTCCTATTCCAAATATCCCCCTCTGTCACTCCGTGTCCATCTTCTTATCCTCCTTTCCTGTGTTGAATCAGCTTTTCTCAGCTTCTGCCATGATCTCCTATTCCCTCTCCCTCTCCTTCCATCTCCTCCCACTTTCCCCGGCTTATCTTTTTTCCTCCTCCATCTCCTCTTTTTATCTTTCCCCCAATTCTCCCTTTCTGCCTCCCTTTCCACTGTCTCCCCCTTCTCTATTTCCACCTTTGCCTCTCTCTCCTCCTCCATCTCAGTTACTATTGTCTCCTCCTCTTCCATCTCTTCTTTCTCTTGTCGTCGTCTTCCATCTCTTCGTACTTCTCCACTTTTTCTGGGTGCTAATCTTCATCCTCACGTTCACCCCTTATCTTCCATCTCCTCCTGCTCCTCACACCTGCCCTAGTTATCTTCTCACACTATCCCCTCTGCCTCTCCTCTCCCCTGTACTTCTTGTCTGTTTTCCTCCATCTCCCTTTCTCCCCCTTCCCTGTCTTCTTATCTCTTCCTCTTTCATCTTCACCTCCTTCTCCTCCTCTATCTGCTGTCTCCTCAAATTCCTTTCCGTTCTTGTTTATCTCCTTCTCTGGTTCTCATCCTCCCCCTGCATCTCTTCCCACTCTGACGTCTTTCTCCTGTTTTCCACCTCTTCTACCTTTTCTTTCTCCCTCTCCTCCTCCACTGTCCCATCATCCCCTTCCCCGTGTCCCATCTCCTCCTCTTCCACTGTCTGCATCGCCTCTCCTTCCTCTTCCCGCCCCTCACCCCTCACTCTTCAGCGGTCCTCCCGGTCTCCTCCTCCTCCCTGTCTCCTCCTCCTCCCCGTCTCCTCCTCCTTCACGGCTCTTCCTCTTCTCACCGTTGCTCTTCCTCGTCTGTCACACACCCTCCTCTTCCACCCCTTTGCTCCTCCTCCTCCTCCTTGCCCCTCATTTGGCCTCTCTGTCCTTGTCCTCTTAGATCTCTTCCTGTTGCTGCTCTGAGTTTCTTGTCGGCTCATCCTGTCCTCCACTCCACCTCAGCCTCCACCCCCCCTTCCTCTTCCTTCCCGTCCTCATCAGCCCTCTTCCGTGTACCCCAGCTCCCGCTTCCCACCCCCCTCTGTCACAAACCTTTTCCTCCCCCAGGTCCTCCCCACCGCCACCTCCAGCTGGTCCTCCTCTTCCTCCTCCTCCATCTCCTGCTCCTCCATCCACTCCGCCTCCACCTCTTCCTCCACACCCTCCTCCTCCACCTTCCATTTTCTTCACGTCCTCTGCCATCTCATTCCTCCTCCTCCTCCTCCTCCATCTCCTTTCACCCCCTCTTCATCTGTACTTTTCCTTCTCTGCTGTATCCTTCCATTCCCTTCTCCTTTCTCATCTGCTCCTTTCCTCTCCTCCTCCTCAAATCTGCATCTCACCTCCATTTCTGCTTTATCTCCACCTCTCAACTCCCTCTCCTTTCACTCCTGTTTCATATTACAACCCTCCTTCCATCTCTTGTCCCTCAACTCCTCCCCCGCCTCTTTTGTATCCTCCTTTTCTACCCCCTGCTCCTCCTCCCTCTCCTCCTCCTCACCTTTGTCTTCTTGCCATTTCCCTCCCCCACCATCTCCATGTCTGCTCCTTCCTGCACCCTCCTCTTCCTTCCGTCCACGCCCGTGCATGGCTATCTCCTCTCTCCTGCTCTTCTTTCACTTTCCCTCCTCACCATTCCAACTCACTCACTACTCCAGAGCCCTCTGGTCTCCTTTGCCCTCCCTTCTCCTACTCTTTTCAACCTTTCTCCTGGTCCTTCTCCCCAACCCTCCATTCTGGACCTCCACCTCCTCTGACGTCTTCCCAGCTACTTCTAGACTTCCTCTTCTCTTCTCTTTCCTTCTCCTCTTCTTCCTGTCCTTTCTTTACTCAGCTTTCAACCTTTTCTTCCTTTGTCCCTCTTCCTCCTGTCCTCCACTTCCCTGGTCCTCCTGTCTCCTCCTCTGCCTTCTCTCTTTCCTTCCACCCATCCCTATGTCTCCTCCTTGGACTGTCACCCCCTTTCCTTTCTAGTGTCACACATTCTCTCTCCTCTGCAGCCCAGGATTTCTCCGCACTGTCTCACGTGCTGCCCTGTCCTCCTACCCCCCCCTCAGCATCCCTGACCACCACAGCTTCCCGCTCAGTTCCTGGCGCCCTTACCCCTCAGCCCTGCCTCTGCCTCTGGGCTTTCCCTACCACCCCCCTCCCTCTCTCCATCTCCTTCCTGCCTCCTCTCCCTGCAGTCCCCCTGTGGTCCTTACACTCCTCGTTTCTCTTCCCTCCTCTATCTTTTCCCCTGTTCTCATCCCCCCCTTCCTCTCCTCCTTGGGGCCTGGTCCGTCCTGCAGTGTGGAGAGCCCTCCAGCCCCTCCCCTCCTTCTCTGTGCTGCCCTGGGGGTGGAATCCACAGGGCAGATTCTGCAGGGTGGGGATGGCCACAAGAAGCCTTGGAGGCCTGTGGCAGGAGGCTGGGCACTGGGGGCACAGCTGACACCGTTCTCTCCTCTCTCTGTCCTGGATGCTGGACATTGGCTGGAGGAACCAGGCCCAGGAAGGAGAGATCTGGGAAAGGCTCCGGGGAAGCAAATTGCCTACAGGCCCACAGAACAGAGGAAAGGGGCAGAGCCACCTGGACGCAAGTCGGAGCCTGGTGCGGAGGGCTGTGGAGGGATGGGTGGGTAAGGTGGGGCGGGGTGAGGATGGGGGCCTGTCCTGTCCCACCATCTCGTCCAGCTGCAGGCGTCTCTTCAGTTCCTGAGGACCTCACCCAGGTGGGAAAACTGCACCCATGAGGACAGCAGCTGCTATGACAGAAGCTCCGCCTGACCTGATCCTGCCCAGAGGACCAACATGGCTCAGGAAGAGGAGACGCCAACTTTCCAGGAAGGCATTGACTATGGGACCGTTGCCCTCTGCTGGCAGCGGGCGGGACTGCTACCCTGCTGTATTAGACACTGAGTTTGGGCCTCCCAAAAAGGACACCTGGGGGAGGGAGAGGGGCCCTGGGTTGGGGGAATACCTGCAAAATTCTGTAGATGTGACCAACTTTACTCTTAATATGAAACATGTCCAGAAAGCTTGACTCGGGCTAGTTTGTACCTCTGAATTCCCAAGCCCCTCACTGTGCCAGCCTCTCCTGCACCCCCTCCTCAGGGAAACTCTTGGGGGCTGCATCATGGCTGACAGATGGAACTTGGGTTATGGTGAATGCAAGCCAAGGTGGGTGGGCCACAGACAGAGACGAAGACAGAACCCCTGCTCCCCAACATGGAGCCTCCCTGAGGTTAAGAAGCCTATAGCTTCATTTCTACAAGCCGATGAAGGACAAAAGTCTTCCCAAATTCTACAACTGGACTTCCCTACCCTAAGAGTACATGCTAGATGCCAGCAGAAAACCGTGCTGGAAATCAGGAGAACAGGCAGGAACAGGTCAGGGCTGGGTCAGTTCCCTAAAGGGCTGGGCTAGGTCCCAAGAGTGGAGACAGAGGTGGAGCCATGGCAGATGAGGTTGTGGCCAGAAGGAGCATGGCTGCTGTGGAGGCAGGAGGGGGGCTGCAGGGAGCGGGAGCAGCAGTACCTGAGGCCTGGCCAAAGGGGTAAGATTCCATCCTGGGGGGCGGGGGGCAGCTATGTGACCAGCTCTGCCATCAGAATTCCTGTGACAGTGAGCTGGGGGGAATGAGGCCTGAGCCTGGCTGTGGCCACAGGGAAGTGGTAAGGCTGTAGGGAGGAGAGGGGGAATGGTGGGTAGTGTCCTGGCCAAGGCCAGAGCAAGGCCTTGTCCAGGAGGCTCTGGAAACAAGGATCTCAGGGCTACTGTGCAGTGGGGAGGTGAGCTGGGCCACAGGGCTGGAGAGCAGGAGGGTGTGGGCTGGGGTGAAGAGGTGAAGAGGTACTACTCGTGTGGGTCTGGGGTGAGGGTGACAATTGTGCATCAGAGTAGCAACGGGGCCACTTGTGTCACCATTTCTCTCTTTCACACACACACCCTCCCTATCCAAGAATGATGTCAGGATCTTGCACAAAAGAATCAGGAAATCTGTTGACCAACACCCCTGAACACCCCTGAACAGGAGCTAGTGGAAGGAGCTGGGAACTCCTCTGGCAGAGGCTGCAAGAGAAAGGGTGCAGAGCACTGAGGGCAGCTGGCTGTCCTGCTGCACTGGGGTGTGGCCGGGAGCCAGTGGTGGTGCAGGCTCGGCATATCCCAGCCCATAAATGGAAAACAGTGGATGAACGGCAAGATCTGGGAGACAAGTTTAATAAGGACAGAGCCCTGGGGAGCCTGTAGGAACTCAGAACTGACTAGGGCCAGCTTGAAAGAATACAGTCATCTATGTAGAGACCCCAGGCTCCTTGAAGAACGCTTTGGGGAGAAGGCATCTCACTAGACAGTTAAGATCTGAAGTGGGCCTGGTGACACCTGCCTATAATCCCAGCTCCTTGGGAGGTGGAGGCAGACCGGTCCCAAACGAAAGGGCAGCCTGGGTAAAGTTGGCAACCCTGTCTCAGAACCAAACTACAAACAAAACTGCTGGGGGTAGGCATGGGAGGAAGGGAGGGAGAAGGAGGGAGAGGCCTTGCAGTTCTGAAGGTGCCACCAGCTCACAGGAGCCGTCTGTTGCCGCAGGCACTCGAGCCAGCATCCAAAGACCCCACCCACAGGAGCCCGGGCTGCTTGGCGCAGGGTCTGTCCAGTGGGGGGGGGCCTCGGCCCGCCTCTGCCCTCAACCTTAGTGGAACTTTGGTTTCCTTGGCCTGGCACGGGGAAGCCCAGCCAGCACATCCCAGAGCAGAGGCCCAGTCCACCGGGGTCAGGGCGAGGGCCGGGAGGCTGCCCCGGCAAAGGCACGGAGGCTGGAGAGGAGCGGGCATGTTCCCAAGCGGCAGGACGGGCCTGGGGTCAAGGCGGGGAGCCCAGGGCTGGGGTCTGGGAGTCCACGAGGCTGGGGGGCGGCACGCACGCCCCAAACCTGCCACCTCTCGGCCAATAGGAAGGCAGGGGCTCGGGGAGGCCGCGGGCCGGCCGGGCGGCCTGCGGGGGGGGGGGGGGGGAGCCCCCGCTCAGCGGCCCCCGCCGCCGGCCGCGCCGCCGCCGCCCCCGCTCTGGCCCCCGGCGTCCGGCGCCCCCGACATCATCAGGAACAGGACCACAGGCACGATGTACATCCACTGCGGCCACGGGACAGACGGACAGACAGAGAGACAGGCGGAGGGTGAGTGGGGCGCCAGCAGGGCGGGTTCCCTAGGCACTACGGGGCGGGGCGGGCTGGTCCTCACTCAGGCCTCCGGCGTTGGCGCGGGCCCCGGGGCGGCAGGACGCAGGGCTGTGAGCAACACGGCCCCCCCCAGGATGAGGTGCCACTGAGGAGGGAGGGGCACAGGTCAGGGGCCCGGGGGGGCCAGGAGCTGAGAGCCCGCTGGGGCAGCGGGGCCATGTCCGGGGCGCCGGCTCCCTCCCACCCGCAGGCGCCGCACCCTAACCTGGCTGGGCCTGCGCCCTAACCTGGGCTTCAGGCTGCGCAGGCCCTGCCCCGCTGGGCAACCCCGCCCGGCGCCCCGCAGTGCCCGCTCAGGGGACCCGGGCCTCCCAGCAGGCCCCCTGCGGCCTCTGCCCCGCCCCCTGCTGACCACGCCCCCATCTCCCTTCCCCACCCCGGTAGGCCACGCCCGTCACCTCCCGGTCCCGCCTCCTGCAGGCCACACCCACCACTGGCCACACCCACTGCCTTATCTCCCGTCTGCAGCAGGCCCTGCCCCTCCTGCCTGCCTACCTTGGCCACCCGTAACCCTTCCCCAACAAGACCCGGACTGGAGTGCCTACAGGTCTCCATCCCGGAGGGGCTGCCTGGGCTCCTAAGGACACCCACCCTGCTGTTCTGGGTCTGAGCTGATGCAGGGAGGCCCACAGGGAGGTGTTGGGGACAATGATCAGGAAAGGGAGGCCGGCCAGCTGGGTAGGACCTGAGAAGGGAGGGCAGGTCAGCTCCACTCACATATTTAGCGAAAAAGGACTTTTGCTCCTGGGGGTTCTTGGCCTTCTGGGCTTGCTCCATCTCCAGGCGCTCGATGAAAGCTGCTGTCTCAGGGCTGGGGGTTGCAGGGGGAAGGGAAGGGATGAGGGGGAACCCTGATACCCCAGGACAGCCAGCTGGGAGAGCGGCAAAGGATGCGAGGACCTCCCTCCCTGCCAGACTCTTCTCCTCCCCCAGTCCAGTCCCATTCCTCACCCTGGGGCTGTTCCCGGTGGCCGTAGCTGCACAGAGGTATTGAACAGCTCCAGGTCGACGTCCTCCACCTCGTGGCCCCGGCAGCCCCCAGGGTGCGTCACCACCGACACGCCTACCACATTGCCAGCCACATCCACGTGCAGGGTGAGATGGTCTGAGAGGTGCGACTCCACCAGTGAGCACTGCGGCGGGGTGCCACCGACAGGGCAGGGCAGGGTTAGGGAAAAGAGGCTGCTGCTCTTCTATCCCACCAGACCCCAGCAATGGCCTGCTACCTTAGGCACAGGCCTGAATTCAACAGGATGAGGGGAGACCCATCACTGACTTACCGCCGGGACAAAGGAAGAGACATAGCCGCCAACTTCTGGACTGTCAGATGACCCTGGCCGCCTGGGGACTCGGACCCGGTACAGGCCATTCAGGGCTGCCACATCCTTCAGGACATGCAGAGAAGGGCAACAGTGAGAGGCACAGTGTCCAGGCTTGACAGACCTGCCAGGAGGCCCAGCACAGGTCCCCACCTCACCCGAAGTCGGCCTCTCTCCTCCTCACTGAGCTGCCGCTGCGTCAGAGACAAAGTGCCATCCTGCTGGTTCCAGAGCAGTGAGCCCCGCTTCCGGAAGTTGGCAGTATCATCTGGGAGGGAAGGGGTCCAGACTCAGTGACCACCTTCCCTTTCAATGGTGGCAAGGGGAAAAGATCAGGGATTCAAGCCTCATCCTGGTCTCCACCCTAGGGTAACCAGGTGGCTTCTTCAACCAGAACCCCAGTTTCCCACCTGCCAATTGGGGACACTTCCACCACATCCTGCCCTCTGCAAAAGCACCACCAGGCTTCCTTCCAGGTGAAGACACTGTGGGACTCACCAATCTCAAAGGAATGCTCCAGCAACAGCCCCAAGGTGCCACAGCCCTCGCTGTCTCGGCCTTCAGCCCCAGCCTGCAGGAGAGACAGGGTCCCCAGGGTGAGGATCACCCTAGGTCTCAACAGGACAGCACCCACAGGACCCACGGCAGGCTAGAAGACTCATCTCTGCTCACATCCAATTCATACACCCCTATCCTGCAGGAGACGCCCACTCATGAATATTCATAATCCTGACTCCCATCCACCCCTACAAACGTGCTCAAGCATTTCCTTAATTTCCCAGGCAACCATTTCCAGTTCACTTCATAAACATTCTTGCATTATTCATGCATTAAAGGGCAGCCTCCATCTCCAAAGATTATCCTCCAAATGTCTTTGTTTTCACCCTAACGGTCCAGATAGCCAATAGCCCAAAAGACCCGAGGCCCGACCCCTGTCAAGTGCATTCCACATTCCGACCCTTTCTCATCTTCAAATTTCTGCCTCTGCATCTTCCACCTCCTTCCAGCCCCGGCTGCTCAGCGATCCCGGAGCTTCACGCACATTCACGCACAGCGCACGCTGAGCCCGGAGCCACGCCCTCACGACGTGCACGCTGACACTCTGACACCTGATTCGCCAGTGCTCCTTCCTGGCCACGCCCCTTGCGCATATTCACGAGCGTCTCAGATCCCCGCATTAGAGGGCACTGGCTCCGCCCCTAATTCGCGACAGCCAATCCGCAGACGGATTCCGCCCTGGCCCCGCCCATTGTCACATTCAAGCCCCGAACCTGTCGACCCGTCAATCTCTGCCGCCCCGCGCAGGCCACGCTCCCTCCGTGCCGAGGGGGCCTCGCTTTCCCGTGTCCTCTAACCCCTGGCCGCCACCCCGCCGCCCGCCGCCCGCCTGAATCCACCTCCCGACCGAGAAAACACTTCCGTCGGCCACGGTACAGAGCTCGTGGTCACTCACCCCCCGCGCAGTGGTCCCGGCGCGGCAGCCGCTGCCCCGGGCCCGACTAGGCACCGCTGCCGCCATCAGCAAGAGCAGGAACAGCCGGGTTGCCCCGGCACCGGCCGCCGCCATAACGGCGCCTTCCCACCAGCCAAGAGGCAGAGCCGAGCTGGGTGCCGCAGAGCTGGCCGGGGGCAGCCGGAGCCGCAGCCCGACGCTCTGGAGTCTGCGCCGACGCCGGCGCCTGCGCACTGGGGCCGGTGGGCCGCCGGCGCGGGCCAGGCCGCCAAAACCCGCCCTCGGGTGCCGTCATCACCGCGCGCGTCGGCGGTGACGTCACTGCGCGCTCCGCCCCCTCTGTGACGCCACAATCCGTGGCTCCGCCCCCTCTTTTCTCTACCCTGGCTCCTCCCGCTGCTCCCGCCCAGGGGCGTGGCGTTGCGATGAAGCTGGGGCAGGGATCTCTAGAGTCCGCCCTTGGTGGAGCAGGTGAGGCGGGCCCAGGTGGGATGGCAGGTGAGAAGCAGAGCCAGGCCAGGGGGGGCTGGCCCCGGCGAGGGGATCAGTGAGGGCACCAGGTGATGGGGTCAGCGATCGGGAAACTTGTAGTCTTCCCATCTACCTCGACGCAGTACTGCCCTGGGCCCTACCTGCTGGAGCAGCCAGGCCTAGCCTGGGATAGATCCCCAAACTTCACCCCTCTAGAACGCCCCCTGCTTCCAGCCCAACCCCATGGCCGTCTTGGACGGCTCCAACGACACCTCCTGAGCGGCGAGTTCGACCAGCTGCGGGACTTCCACATCTTTGAGAGTAACTTCGTGCAGGTGTGGAGCCCCAGAGCCCTCCTACCCTAGAGCCTCCCCCATGTGACGAATCGCTGTTCCCCCATTATCCATGGCACAGGTTTGCTTACCTCTAACACTTAGTGACCTCTGACCTCACCCCTCCCCGGTTCGGTCTTTTAGATTGATTATGAGCCCTGGCCTCTGTGTCCCCTGCCTCAGTTTCCCCAGATATCACATCCATGTGATTCTTGCCCTTTAACTCCAAGATATCTGGTCCCCAATGTGATTTACAACTCCACTCTGATCCTGACTCCACTTTCTGTCTACCTGTCTCTAACCTCTGGCCTGTGCCCCTAGGTGACTCGGTTTGGAGAAATCGCCAACAAAGTGACGATGGGGGTGGCAGCCTCCAGTCCAGCCCTGGAACTCCCTGACCTGTTATTGCTAGCTGGTCCTGCCAAGGAGAACGGACGCCTGCAGCTCCTCGGGTGACTGTCCTGTCTGGTCTATCCCTCTCCTCCTGCTGCTCTGGTACCCAGACCCCCTGGGCCAGGACTGCTGGTGGCTGCCAGTCCTCTGGACTGATTTCTACCCAAGACCACATTCCACAAGGACTGGAAATCAGTGACTAGATGGCCAGGGGAGAAAGGGACAGCCCCCAGTGACACCTTGCAGAGGTCAGGAGGGTAGTCACTGATGCAGCATCTCTGCATGCCATGACCCCTTGATCCATGCACATCATCGCTGCTTTAGTTTGTTTGAGGACCAAGAGTTCTGGGCCAGCCTAGCTTTATTAGTGAGACCCTGTCTTAAAATGATGCTGGGGAAAAAAAAATGATGCTGGGCACAGTGGCTCCCACCTGTCATCCTAGGTACTCAGGAGGCTGAGATCTGAGGATCAAGGTTCAAAGCCAGCCTGGGCACAAAAGGACCTGAGGCTTTTATCTCCAATTAACCTTTAGAAGTGGGGCTTGGCTCAAGGGTAGGATGATAGCCTTGAGCTGAAGAGTTCAGGGCTGGCACCCAGGCCCAGAGTTCAAGTCCCATGACTGACAAAAAAAAAAAAAAGATGAGGCCAGGTGTGGGAGCTCACACCTGTAATCCTAGCTCTCAGGAGGCTGAGATCTGAGGATCGAGGTTCAAAGCCAGTCCGGGGCACTAAAGAATTTGAGATTCTATTTAATCTCTAGAAAACAGGAAGTGGGGCTGTGGCTCAAGGGGGTAGGGCAGTAGCCTTGAGCTGAAGAGCTCAGGGACAGAACCCAGGCCCAGAGTTCAAGCCCCATGACCCCCCCGCCCCGAAATGAGGATAGCAATAAACACATTCAAGACTATAATCTTTTATTTACCCTCCTGACCTAAGTGAAAAACTGTGTGTGTGTTGTGTGCGCGTGTGTGCGTGTGTGTGTGTGTGTGTGTGTGTGTGCGTGTGTGCGCGCGCGTGCTGGTACTGGGGCTTGAACTGGGACCTTTACCCTCTCACTTGACTTTTTTCTTTGGCCAGTCCTGGGACTTGAACTCAGAGCCTGAGCACTGTCCTTGTGCTTTTTCTCCAAGGCTAGAGCTGTGCCACTTGAACCACAGCACCACTCCTGGCTTTTCCATATATGTTACCGAGGAATCATACCCAGTCTTCATGCATGCTAGGCAAGCACTCTACCACTAAGTCAAACTCCTGGCCCTCACTGACTTTTCTGCTCAAAGCGAGTTAATACTCTACCACTTGAGCCATGCCTCCACTTCTGGCTATTTGGTGGTTAATTGCAGATAAGAGCCTTACCAACTTTCCTACCTGGGCTGGCTTCAAACCTTGACCTTCAGATCTCAGCCTCCTGAGCAGCCAGGATTATGGATATGTGTCACCAGCCTTTAAATGGCCTAGGTTCAAGTCTTGCTTGCATTTCCTCTTTACTGGCTTTGGCTAAAAGCCCCGTCTGCCTAGGCATCATGCTAAGAGGAAAAGCACTTGCAAATGCCAGCTCAGGTACTAGGGAAAAGTAGTGGGCAGATGAGGCCCACATCTCTGCCCCGCAATTCATGTTCCACTGTGAACATGAACAATAAATGAAGTATATGTAAGACAGAATAGACTCTGGTGGGGTCTGACGACGTTTGAAATAGGCCAGGAGAGACCCTCTGAGGTCTCAGGTGCTTCCTGAGGAAAGCCGAGGGAGATGAAGCCGGGAGGCAGGTGGAGAAAGAGGGTTTCAGGTAGGGGGACACAGCCAGTGCCAAGGACCTGGGGCAGGACAGAGCCGGCTGCGCTGGTGGAGCAGTGCGGCCAGCTTGGCTGGAGGGACAGAGGCGGCAGGGCAGGACGTCCTCCTGCAGGGCCGGGGTGGTGGCGGCACAGAGCCACACCTGAGGCCGCCCCTCGCCTCTCCCGCACAGGCTGTTCCCCCTGCAGTTTGTCCAGCTCTTCGTCCACGATGAGAGCCGCCTGCAGCTCAAGGTCAAGTTCCGCACGGGCCGCGCCTTCTACCTGCAGCTGCGGGCGCCACCGGAGACCCGGGAGCGCGAGTTCGGCCAGTGGGTGCGGCTGCTCTACCGCCTGCGCTTCCACTCGGCCCAGGTCGCGGTGCCCTTCACGCTGGAGGACTCGGTGCTGGACAGCGAGGACGATGACGACGACGACGATGAAGGGCTGCTGCCACCGCCTGGGGAGGTGAGGGCCAGGCCCGGGCCAGGGAGTCCCTGGGGCGGCAGAACCTGGGGCCGAGGGAGGAGGCTGGGCCTGGACCCAGGGCCTGACCAAGGACTCATAGGGAGACTTTAGGCCTTAGGGGAGTGAAATCTTGAGGAGACTGGAGGCTATCACAGGTCTGGGGGGGCCTGCACATTCTGGGACCCCAAACTAAGATGGTTTCTTGTCCTGGACACATACAGCTTCCCCCAGCCCTCGGGCTTGGGAGGGGGTCCAGGGAGGGGTGTGCAGGCTGGAGCAATGGGCAATAGAAGGGCAGATGTGGAGGCGAGAACTGGACATGCCAGGGCACCGCCCCCCTCCCCGGCCCCTGGCTCCCAGCCCTCCGCAGTCTGAGGCCAGCTCCTCTCTCCTCCCAGCTCCAGACCATGGAAGCCAGACTGGACCCTCAGGCCTCTGAACTTTGGGGACTCTGAGTCTGCCAACATCCCCCATGGTTCTCCCAAGGGCCACAGATGAATGCAGATGACTTCAGGGCAGACAGATGAATTATTAAAGTTAATAAAGATCCGGCACTTAATCAACCACCAGGCCCTGGGCGCTGTGGCAGTGTTGCCTGCTCACCCTGTCTTCCCCACTCCTTGGGCCTCACCCTTGGCGCCTCTCCAGCCTGGCCCTGGTCCAGGGCTCCCACCACATAATAACGGTTTGCCTTTGACCCTTTGTGGCTGCCATGGCAACAAGGCTGGCACTAAAGTTGCCATTGGAATATGGCAGCTACCTTGCCCATCCCAGAATGACTGAGCCTTCTCCAGGAGGTGGGAGCCGCGCAGACAGACAAGGATAGACACGTGACCGTGGATGCAACGCTCTTGTTGAAACTCATAACTCCGGAAGTGAGAGCCCACCCCCTCCATTGCTCCCACGGGTACAGCAATAAAGTTGCAACTCAACTGCCTTGACAGGTGGGGGGGGTCTCGCATCACTGTGGCACTGTGGGAATGAGACGGGGAGGGGTGGACCCAGGCCCCTCCCACATCCCCAGCCCTCCCCCCATGCAGGTGAGCAGCAGGGGGGAAGGCTGGCTCACCCCCATCTGGAGCCCGGCCCTCCTCCTGCTGTCCAGGTGGGTTCCCCATAACTCATGCCTTGACTCTCCCACTCTCTGCCTCCCATGTTGCTGGGATTGCAGGCAGGAACCACTGCACCCAGCCTGCGCTGCCTTCTCTGTAACACACCCCTGCTCTCCCAGCTAGGACCCCACCGGCCTCCCAGTCCACTCCACTCAGCAGCACCCCGGGGGTTGGCGGAGGGTCCTCCCAGCCGGGACCGCCCTGCTCACCTCGGACGTCCAGCTTGCACTCGGCCAGGGCCTCCCCCAGCTCATTGAAGGCCCTGCAGGAGTAGGTGCCGGCGTCGAAGGGCGAGGGGCGGCGGATGTTCAGTGTCAGGATGCCCTGGTAGTTGGTGATCAGGAACTTGGGGTCCTCGCGAATCTCCATCTTGTTCTTCATCCACACCACCTTCGGCTGGGGAAAGGGCAAAAGAGAGGAAGACAGCGTCTCGGGGGCCCGGGGTGGGGGGTCTGCCGCTCCTCTTGGCTGAGTGGCCAGGATTATTTGCTGACCCTCACGCCCTGTCATCCCACCTACCCAGGAGGCTGAAATATGAGGACTGCAGCTCCAAACCAGCCTGAACAGGAAATTCTGTGAGACTCATCTCCAGTTAACCAAGTGGAGACTCATCTCCAATTAGGGCTGGAAGCTGAGCTATGGCGCAAGTGGTAGAGCACCAGCCTTAAGCAAAAAAAGCTAAGGGAGAGTTCAAGGATCTGAGTTCCAGCCCCAGGACCACACACACACACACACACACACACACAAAAGAGAACTTAGGGGCCTGGAGTTTGGCCTAGTGGTAGAGTGCTTGCCTAGCATGCACAAAGAACTGGGTTCGATTCCTCAGTACCACATACACAGAAAAAGCTAGAAGTGGTGCTGTGACTGACTCAAGTGGTGGAGCTCTAGCCTTGAGAAAATCCAAGGACAGTGCTCAGGCCCTGAGTTCAAGCCCCAGGGCTGGCAAAAAACCCAAAAAACACTTTGGGCTGGGCGCTCACACCTGTCACCCTAACTACTCAAAAGGCTGAGACCCGCATATCATGGTTCAAAGCCAGCCTAGGCAGGAAAGTCCATGAGACTCATCTTCAAGTAATCACCGGAAAACCAGAAGCAGTGCTGCGGCACCAGGTGGCAGAGTGCTAGCCTTGAGCAAGACAGCTGGGACAGCGCCGACCCCGAGTTCATGCCCCACAACAAATAGAAAAAAAAAACAAACTTGGGAAGGAAGGAGATGTGGTGTGGTGGGCCCCACCCCAGCACCTTGGGGTGGCCTCTGATGGCGCAGTTGAGAGCGGCAGTGTAGCCCGCCACCACCACCCGGTCCATGAGAGGCGTCAGGAACTTGGGCGGCGTCCGGAAGTCATGCTCTTTGTACTCCAGTGGTTTGAAGCTGATGCCTGGGGAGGAAGACACCTGTAAGGGGATCGCTGACCCCCCAAACCTCGATCCTCAACTCAGAGTCCCAGCAGAGGGGAGGGTGGGTGTCTAGGCAGGCCCGGGGAGGGGCGCCCCACCTGTCTTGAGGATGTGGGCGGTGTTCTTGGAGACCCCTGGGGAGTCACTGAGCCCACAGATGTTGTCGCTGAACACTCGGAAGTAGTATTCGTTGCCTATGATGAGGTCGGACACGGTGCAGCTGGTGTGGCGGTTGTGCTCGTACACATTGAACCACTCCTGGCATGGGGACACAAGGGACAAGGGAGACACGCACCCGTGAGCACAGACAGAAGGGGGGAGAAAAGTGCACCCCGGTGTTGACAAGCCTCTCAGCCCATCCACAATGCTACCAGGAGGTCAATGGATGGACTAGTGAGATTCCCGCGCCCCCCGCCGTGGATACTCTCCAGCCTGGAAAAGAATGCAGCCCTGGCGCAAGCTGTAAAGTGGGGGAGCCAGTCCTAGGGGACTGAGGTCTGAACCAGAATGGGTGGAGATGAGGGGCTGACCAGGGCCAGGCAAAATGTCACATGCCTGTCACCCCAGCAATGTGGGAAACACAAGTAGGAGGATGAAAATCCAAGCTGAGGACTGAGACTGAGAGCCTATCTGAAAACACAACACAACATGGGCTGACGGAGTGACTCAAGAAGTCACTAGCGAGTGACTAGCGAGTGTGAAGCCCTGATTAACCCCCGGCACTGCCAACAATAACCAGTGGATGGCACAGTGGAGTTTTCCTTTAATGAGTAAAGAGACCCACCATGTATCGCAGCTCAGCCTAGCCAGGGTCTCTCTCCCTGCCCCTCGGCCCCCTCTCCCTTCCCCATGCCCTTCCTTAGCCCCCCTCTTCTCTCACCATGGTCTTCTTGTCGGCTTTCTGTACGAGGTATCCAGTGATCTCGCTGTTGCCATTGTCTTTGGGGGGCTGCCACTCCACCAGGGCGTTGGTGCCCCACACCTCCTTCACCATCACGTTCTCAGGGGGCCCTGCCTTTTCTGGAAGCACAGTAGTGCCCGGGTCTCCGATGGCTGCTGCTTCTCTCCTCTTTCCAGTCTCCCCCTCCTCCCTTCCTTCTGGATTCTGCGTTCTCCTCTCTCCTTTATTTTCAACGTTAAATTAAAACTGTTTTGGGTACTAAGCACTATGTTGGAAATGAACTAGACAAAATGTGGGCAGGGTTGGGAGACAGAGAGGGAAGGGGTGACATTGTCCAAAAAGAAGTGTGCTCTTTGCCTGACTTATGTAACTGTATCCCCCTGTACATCACCTTTATAATAATTGAAAACTTTTTTAAAACATGAAAAAAAAAGAAAATATTGTTTGGGGACGTCCCGGGGTTTGAACTTGGGACTTCAGGCTTTCTAGACACGCTGGCACTCTGGCCACGCCCACGCGTGGGTGTGTCCTACGCTGACCACGCCCGCCGAAGCCACACCCACTCAAGGAGACTCCGAAGAGCGGCGTCCTGTGGCCACACCCACCCAAGGGCACGCCCACCGGGGACTACGTCACCGCGGCCACGCCCCCGCCGGTCTAGAGCCCAGCGTCTCCAGCGCGGTTCCCCGGCGGGTTCCCTTGGCCCGACCCCCCCAGCCCCACCTCCGCCCCATCGCGCCCCCCCGGCCCTCCTCCATCCCCCGCCGCCCACCCACGACCCGGATGCGGATGGTGGCCGTGTCCTTCATGTTCTCGATCTGCACGTTCAGCTCGTACTCCCCAGAGTCGGAGCGCGCGGCCTGGCGCACGAAGAACACCGTGTCCAGGTCGCTGGTGCGCACGTGCACGCGCCCCGGGTCCACCGGGGCCCCGCCCTTGGTCCACACCACCTGCGGCCGGGGCTTGCCCTGCGGGGGAGCCGGGGTCAGCGCGGCCCGGGGGGGGGGGGGTCCCGGGATCCCCGCCCCGCCCCGCCCACCCGGCCCCGCCCACCCCGACCCCGCCCCGCCGGCACCTGGAAGGGGATGACGAGGTTGATCGCCTCGCCGACTTTGCGGATGTAGGTCTGGCGCAGGTGGCGCGGGAGGCGGATCTTGGGCTGTTCTGAGGGCGCACACACAGGGCTCAGCGGGGCCGCGGCCCCGGGGTCGCCCCCCCGGGACGGGCGCGGGGGGCTCACCCACGATCTCCCGGATGGTGACCGGCTGCAGCAGCGTGGCCGGCAGGCTGCGCCCCGCGATGTTGACGCCCACCACGCGGAAGAGGATCCGCGCCCCGGTGGGGAGGTCCTTGACCGTGAAGCCGCACCGCTCCACCGGCTCCTTGTTGGCGGGGACCCAGTCCTCGGCTGGACAGAGGGGCCGAGACCTCAGGCCCGGGCCCTCCCCTCCCCACCCCCGGCTCCGCGCCCCCGCCGTGCCCTGAGCCTCACTGCGGGCACCGCAGCCCACAGCCCACAGGGCAGCGCGCAGCCGCTTAGCGCAGTGCAGCCCTTCGGGAGGCTGGAGGATCGAGGCCGCCCAGGCAAAGCGAGTGAGACCTGCTCCAAAACCAAAGGACTGGGGGGCATGGTTTCAGTGGGGAAATACTGGGGTGGGAGGGGCAGCTCTGAGCTCAAAACCTGTATTGAGGAAGGGGGGAGAGGAAGAAGAGGTGGAGAGAGGGAGGGAGGGAAGGAGGGGGAAAGAGGGAGGGCCGGGTGAAGGCAGGTTGAGGCTGAGCAGGCCGTTGGCTAGATGCTAAGGGTGGATGGGTAGATGGAAGGCAGAAGGCTGAGGTAGGAAATACATGGAAGGACAGACAGAGGGATGGAAGGCCACTGCTGTGTGGAGGAAGGACATGGGGAGAGCAGAGGGAGGGAGGGAGGGAGGACGCAGTCATCAGTATCTGGCTTGGCCCCTGACCCTCAGCCAGCCTGCCACGGCCATGTGGCAATGCCTGCCCCATGGTAAGCTCCAGGGCCTGTGGGACCCCAGCTCTCCATTCCCTGGCCTAGAGTCCCCTGGGCAGGGAGGGGACACTCACAGCCTTCCAGGCAGTACTCCACCAGGTAGCCGTCGATGCCGCCCGCCCCGATCCTGTCTGGAGGCCTCCACTTGAGAGTGGTGGTGGTGTCTGTCACATCCTCTACCATCAGGTGTTGGGGTTCACTCGTGGGGGCTGTAGAGACCCAGGGAAAGGGGGAACAGGGATCAGCAGGAGTCGGAGGTGGGGTTTTCTAGACAAGGAAGAGATTACTGGGGTGGTGGCCAGGCCAGGCGCAGTGGTCACCCTGTCATCCTAGCTACTCAGGAGGCTGAGATCTGAGGATCGAGGTTCAAAGCCAGCCCCGGCACTAAAGTCTGTGAGACTCTTATTTCCAATTAACCACCAGAAAATAGTTAGTGGCACCATGACTCAAGGGGTAGGGCAGTAGCCTTAAGCTGATAGAACTCAGGGACAGGGTCCAGGCCCAGAGTTCAAGTCCCACGACTGACAAAAAAAAAAAAAGAGCAGTGAGGCGTGCCTGAAATCCCAGCACCCAGGAGGCTGAAGCGGGGCGAGGGGGGGGGAGACCACAGAGTGAGGCCCTGTCTCAAAAACTCTCCAAGCAAGGTAGTTTCCAAGGTCAGGGGGAGGAGGGAGGCTGCAGGTTGGCGGCCAGCCAGGCAGTCAGGTGCCAGGGCAGAGGCCTCGACCCAGGATGTCTGCGGTTCGGGTGCTGGGTCAGGAGGACACGGGTGTTGGGATGAGAGGTCCACGTGCTAGGTTGAGGGACAAGAGGGGTCCAAAGTTGGCAGTCTGTGGGTCAAAGGCCAGGGCATAGGGTCAGTGAGTCACAAGGGGCCATCCTTGTTACCGATGGGCATAAAGGGCTTGGTGTTGAGGCTGGGCTGGGAGACGCCGATGGCGTTGACGGCGAACACCCGCATCTCGTAGAGAATGCCCTCGATCATCTTGGTGGATTCATAGGTCGTCTCCGTGAACACCTCGAAATTCAGTTTCATCCAGCGATGGGAGCCTTTCTTCTTCCGCTCCAGGAGGTACCCTGGGGGAGCCCCAAGGGCAGTAGCAGAGTCAGGGGACATCGTGGGGGCCCAGTGCAGGGAGGACAGCCAGGGTCACAGGACAGGCTCAAGAAGAGGTCCAGAGGGCCGGGAGTTTGGCCTAGTGGTTAAAGTGCTTGCCTAGCATGCATGAAGACCCGGGTTCAATTCCTCGGTACCACATATAGGAAAAAAAAGCCGGAAGTGGTGCTGAGGCTCAAGTGGTAGAGCTCTAGCCTTGAGAAAGTCCAAGGACAGTGCTCAGGCCCTGAGCTCAAACCCAGGACTGGCAAAAAAAAAAAAGAAGAGGCCCAGAGCCTCTGGCTTCCTCTTTTGGGGGCGGGGTCACAGAGTTCTTGGGGGGAGCTTGGGACTCGGGAGATCATAGGTTTGAAATTGAGGGATCAGAGACCACAGAAAACCCCAGGCTTATGGATGTTCCCAGGTCAGTGATTGGGGGATAAAGAATAATGGAGGCTGGGAATGGTCCTGCACATCTGTAATCTCAACTACTCAAGAGGCAGAGGTAGGAAGATCACAGTTCAAAGCTGGCCTGGGGAGGGGGCGGAAAAAGTGGGAGACCCTCTCTGAAAACAGAAAGCAAAAGGGTTGAGGATGGGGCTCGAGTGGTAGCGTGCTTGCCTTGCAAGCACCAGGCCCTGAGTTCTAAGCCTCAGTGTTGTAAAAACAAAAAGAAATGAGGGGAGAAACCAAAGGGATCAAGAAGGACCAAAGATGAGGTGGAAATCAAGATCCCAGGTTGGGCCAAAGAGGATGCTAAAAAGCTCCTTGGGGGCGGGGGTCAAGGAGCAGAGAGAAGGGAGTTCAGAGGTCACAGGGGGCGGGGCCTCACCAGTGACTGGCTGGCCACCGTCGTACTTGGGCGGCTCCCACACCAAGATGGCCCAGTCTTCTCCCACGGAGGTGACACGCACGGCCTCCGGAGGGTCGGGGACATCTAGGGGGAGGGGACAAGAGCATCAGGTGGCCCCAAACACCTCAGGAGTCACCCCTGGCCTCTTTGCGCCTCTGCTTACCCACAACCCGCAGGAAGATGGAGGCCACGTCCTCGCCCACGGGGTTGGTGACCTTGATGGTGTAGCGGCCCTCGTCGGAGCGCTCGGCGCTCTCGATCACGAAGCTGCTGCAATCTGGCCGCTGCTCGATGTGCGTCCTGCCCTCGGTGGCCGAGAACACCTGCACGGAGCCCCCAGGGGAGCGGGGGGAGAAGGGGCTTGCCGTGCCGGATGCCAATGGCTCCCTATCACTGCCCTTTCCTTCCAGCTGAACTCAGGATAAGCAAACGCTCTACCACTTGAGGCACGTCGCAGCCCTTTCTCCCAAATTTGCCCTGATCAGCTCTGAAACATGATTCTCCTACCTCCACGTTGGAGGAGCCATGCTGGGCCCTCAATCGCACTCTCTACCTAAGTCTTCCTGGCCAGTGGCTGCCCTGCCAATGATGATTTGAAGAGGTGGCCCCAGGGCCCATGCATTAAAGGCCGATCCCCAGCCATTACTGCTGCTGGAAAGGCGGTGACGCAGCAGGAGGAAGTCTGGTCACGGGGATGCGGTCGTGGAGGGGTATGAGGGTACCATCGGCCCCTTCTTGCCCCTCTCATTGCTTTCTGGCTGTCATGGGAGCAGCACGTGGTGCTCTGCTTTGACAAAGGTCCAGAGGGGATGGGACAGGAAGGGACCATGGACTGAAACATAGGCCAAGATAAACGGTAGGCAGGGAGTTTGGCCTAGTGGTAGAGTGCTTGCCCAGTATGCCCGAAGACCCGAGTTCGATTCCTCAGTACCATATATATAGAAAAAAATGCTAGAAGTGGTGCCATGGCTCAAGTGGCCTTGAGAAAGCCCAAGGACAGTGCTGAGGCCCTAAGTTCATGCCCCAAGACTGCCAAAAAAAAAACAAAAAAAAGATAACCTGTCTGATCAAGATGATTTATGTCAGGCTGGGCACAGTGGCTCACGCCTGTAGTCCTAGCTACTCAGGAGGCTGAGATCTGAGGATCAAGGTTCAAAGCCAGCCCAGGCACAAAAGGATCTGAGACTCTTATCTCCAGTTAACCTCTAGAAAACAGGAAGTGGGGCTTGGCTCAAGGGTAGCGCAGTAGCCTTGAGCTGAAGAGCTCAGGGACAGCGCCCAGGGGGAGTTCAAGCCCCACGACCCACAAAAAATGATTTATGTCAGGTATGTGTCTCAGTGGGCTAACACAAGCACAGGGATGGAAACTGGAAGTGGCCTCGGGAGCAGGACACACAAAATAATTTGTGGGCAGATGGATAACGGGTGGATGGGCAGGTGACTGGACAGATGATGATGGATGGATGGGGACAGACAACTGGATGATGATGAACAGATGTCTGATGGATGATAGCTGAGGTATGGATGGAAGGGCAATGGTGGACGGATGGTGAGTGATGGATGGTGGATGGATGGATGGATGGGTGGACAGATGATTGAATGTAGGTCAGATGGATGTAGACTCCACCATATGTCAACCATACCAAGTGACAGGTGAGTAAATACTAACTTAAAAGCCTACGAGAGCAAATCCTTACCCTAATTTTATAGAGGATGAAACTGAGACTCAGAGAAGGGAAGTGACTGGCTTGAATTCACCCAACAATGCTGAAAGAGAGAGGCGCTCGCGGCAGCACAGCCCTACCTCATCTCCCTTCAGCCAGGTGGCGACGGGAGGGGGCTCCCCTGTGATGGACACGTCCAGCCGCAGCTTGTTCCCAGCCACGACAACGATAGAGTTCTCCGAGGTCTTTCCTGAGCAGTCTAGGTGAATCTTTGGGGGTTCTGGAGGCACAAAAGAGGTCCTGTTAGACTGAGAGAACTCCTGCCGTGGCAGAGGAGTCTCTGAGAGGCAAGGTACAAAGAGAGACAGAGGCCTAGGTGCAGACTTCAGCCTCCTCCCTCAGAGCCAGGCCCCAAGCCTGGGCTTGAAAGAGCTGCCCTTGTCCTCACCTTGCTTGGGCACATACTCCACCTTGATCTCTGCAAGCCAAAGAGAACACAGGGTCAGGTGGGGAGTGTCAGACCCCATCCACCCTCGAGAGCCAGGGGCGGGGCCGGGGGCGGGGCCAGGGCGGGGCCAGGGGTGGGCCTCTGGTGGGGACCCTGGGGTCTGTGCTGCTGGGCTGGGCAGCCATGGCTCTGCCTGCTCCTCAGCCATGCAGCACCCTCTCTGCCCATCTTCTCCGCTTCTCCATGAGCCCCACAGCCACCTGCCATCCCCGCTGACCTCTTGGGGACGGTGAGTCCCGGGGTGGGGGGAATCTCCCAGGGCCAGGGTCCCACTCCCCCAGGGGGAGAGGCAGAGCTGTGTTCACCCAGGAAGTTAAGCTTGGCCGACAGTGACAGTGCATAGCCATCAGGCACGAAGGTGTAGTCTCCTTCATCCTCGGGGCGGACGTCATCGATCACCAGCTTGTGGAACCTGGGGGTGAGGGAGCAGGGCAGCTGCACCCCTCTGTCTCCTGTGTCTCCTGAGATACCCCCACCTCCATGCAATCTACATGCTTGCCTTTTTTTTTTTTTTGCCAGCCCTGGGACTTAAACTCAGGGCTGAGCACTGTCCTTGGGTTTTCTCAAGGCTAGAGCTCTACCACTTGAGCCTCAGCACCACTCCTGGCTTTTTCTAAGTATTCGGTACCGAGGAATTGAACTTGGGACTCGGTGCATGCTAGGTAAACTACTACTAGAACAAACTCCGGGATCCATGCTGATCATTTTTATTTGGGGCTTTGGGCTGTGTTCCAGTCCCACTGGCCTGCTGTGTGACTCAGCCTCCCCGTGCCTCTGGGTCTTCACCCCCAGAAGAAATGGGAACAATCTACCTCACGGTTGTGGTGATTATCTAGAGAAATGCCAGGTGTGTGGCGCAGGTGCCAGAGGCACTCGTTTGTGCCCATTACTTGTTATTAGCAATGAACAAATACAGCTCCAGAGCCAAGCGTAGTAACCACACTCGCGATCCCAGCTACTCATCCGAGGATCTCAAGTTCCAGCCTAGGCTGAGGCAGCAAGACCGTTTGTCTTCAAAAGCAGAAGGGCTCTGTGTGGCTCAAGTGGTACAGCGCTTGCCTGGTAAGCATGAGACCCCGAGTTCCAGCCCCAGACACCCACCGCCCCTGCTCTTCTAAGCCAGCCCGCCAGTCTGTTTGTTCCTCATCCCCAGCTAACCGAGACGCCATGCCACCCTCCAGCCTGCTCCACACCTGCCCACGTGGGAGATGGTGATCCTCTTGCTGGGCCGCACCTCCACGCCGTTCCTGTACCACTTGCCTGTCACCTTCTCGTCCGACACCTCACACTTGAACACAGCCTGGTCCGAGGCCTTCACGGTCAGATCGGCAATGTCCTGCAGGACTTCCAGCTGTTTCTCTGGGCCGGGAGGGAAGGGGACGGGATGCTCACTACTCGGGGACATGGCAGGTACCCAGTCCTCCTCCCCCTCCTCCACCCTTCTGGGCACCGGGTGGCCGGAGGAGGCCTGGGCCGGGGCGCCATGGACTCTGAAGGTTGGCGGGGTGGGTGGAAGACAGGAGGGGCGGGGCTGAACCCCAGGGGCTGCTGGGAGTATGCCCTACCCTCCACGATGAGGTCTGCCTCGCACTGGCCGCCGTTGGTGATGACCTGGTACCGGCCCCCGTCCTCCAGGTCCACGTCCGAGTAGATGAGGATGTGACGCTTGCCGTCCTTCTTGAAGCGGTAGCGGGCCTTGTACGAGTCCTCCCGCGTCAGCTCCACCCCGTCCTTCATCCTGGACACCCACAAGGAGAGGTCAGCGGCTCCCCGGACCCCTGAGCCCCATCCCACCCATGGAGTCTGATCATCCAATTGTCACCTCCTCTAGGAAGCCCTCCCCGGCCTCCTGAGCCCTCCTGGGAGAATCCCTGGCTCCAGCCCAATCTTGTCAAAGTAGGACTTGGCTCTGTGCCTAGAGGATGGCCTGGCTGACATCTCTCTCCACCACACCACCGCCTCAGATTACGAACACCACAGAGCGGGGTCCAGGCTGCTGCCTGTCTTGTTTCTGCCAGCACACTTCTGAGATGCACAAGAGGACAGCACACAACAGAGGATAAATAAACATGTGCTGTCACCCCAGCTGCTCAGGAAGCTGAGATCCGAGGATCCCAGTTCAAAGCCAGCCCAGGCACTAAAGTTCATGAGACGCTTTTTTTTTTTTTTTTTGGCCAGTCATGGGCCTTGAACTCAGGGCATGAGCATGGTCCTTGGACCTTTCTCAAGGCTAGAGCTCTACCACTTGAGCCATAGCACCACTTCCAGCTTCTATGTGTGTGGTACCGAGGAATTAAACCCAGGTCGTCATGCTTGCTGGGCAAGCCCTTTACCACTTGGCCAAACTCCCGGTGCCAGTCCATGAGATTCCTATCTACAATTAACCACCAGAAAACCAGAAGTGGTGCTGTGGTTCAAGTGGTAGGGCAGTAGCCTTGAACTGAGGAGCTCAGGGAAAGGGCACAGGCCCAGAGATGATGGATGATGGATGGATGGTGGATGGTGGATGGTGGATGGTGGATGTGGATGTGGATGGTGGATGGTGGATGGTGGATGGTGGATGTGGATGGTGGATGGTGGATGTGGATGGTGGTTGATGGATGGTGGATGATGGATGTGGATGTGGATGGTGGATGGTGGATGGTGGATGTGGATGGTGGATGGTGGATGGTGGATGGTGGATGTGGATGTGGATGTGGATGGTGGATGGTGGATGGTGGATGGTGGATGTGGATGGTGGATGGTGGATGTGGATGGTGGTTGATGGATGGTGGATGGTGGATGTGGATGTGGATGGTGGATGGTGGATGGTGGATGTGGATGGTGGATGGTGGATGGTGGATGTGGATGGTGGATGGTGGATGGTGGATGTGGATGGTGGATGGTGGATGGTGGATGGTGGATGTGGATGGTGGATGGTGGATGTGGATGGTGGTTGATGGATGGTGGATGATGGATGTGGATGTGGATGGTGGATGGTGGATGGTGGATGTGGATGGTGGATGTGGATGGTGGGTGGTGGATGGTGGATGTGGATGTGGATGGTGGATGCTGGATGTGGATGGTGGATGGTAATTGATGGATGGTGGATGTGGATGGTGGATGGTGGATGTGGATGGTGGATGTGGATGGTGGTTGATGGATGGTGGATGGTGGATGGTGGATGATGGTTGTGGATGGTGGATGGTGGATGTGGATGGTGGATGGTGGATGTGGATGGTGGATGGTGAATGGTGGATGGTGGATGTGGATGGTGGGTGGTGGATGTGGATGGTGGATGGTGGATGATGGATGGTGGATGTGGATGGTGGATGGTGGATGTGGATGGTGGATGGTGGATGGTGGATGTGGATGGTGGATGTGGATGGTGGATGTGGATGGTGGTTGATGGATGGTGGATGGTGAATGTGGATGTGGATGGTGGATGGTGGATGGTGGATGTGGATGGTGGATGGTGGATGGTGGATGGTGGATGTGGATGGTGTATGGTGGATGGTGGATGTGGATGGTGGATGGTGGATGGTGGATGGTGGATGTGGATGGTGGATGGTGGATGTGGATGGTGGTTGATGGATGGTGGATGATGGATGTGGATGTGGATGGTGGATGGTGGATGGTGGATGTGGATGGTGGATGTGCATGGTGGGTGGTGGATGGTGGATGTGGATGGTGGATGGTGGATGATGGATGGTGGATGTGGATGGTGGATGGTGGATGTGGATGGTGGATGGTGGATGGTGGATGTGGATGGTGGATGTGGATGGTGGATGTGGATGGTGGTTGATGGATGGTGGATGGTGAATGTGGATGTGGATGGTGGATGGTGGATGGTGGATGGTGGATGTGGATGGTGTATGGTGGATGGTGGATGTGGATGGTGGATGGTGGATGGTGGATGGTGGATGTGGATGGTGGATGGTGGATGTGGATGGTGGTTGATGGATGGTGGATGATGGATGTGGATGTGGATGGTGGATGGTGGATGGTGGATGTGGATGGTGGATGTGGATGGTGGGTGGTGGATGGTGGATGTGGATGTGGATGGTGGATGGTGGATGGTGGATGGTGGATGTGGATGGTGGATGGTGGATGTGGATGGTGGATGGTAATTGATGGATGGTGGATGTGGATGGTGGATGGTGGATGTGGATGGTGGATGTGGATGGTGGTTGATGGATGGTGGATGGTGGATGGTGGATGATGGTTGTGGATGGTGGATGGTGGATGGTGGATGTGGATGGTGGATGGTGGATGTGGATGGTGGATGGTGGATGGTGGATGGTGGATGTGGATGGTGGGTGGTGGATGGTGTTTGCTGGATGGTGGATGGTGGATGTGGATGGTGGATGGTGGATGGTGGATGTGGATGGTGGATGGTGGATGGTGGATGATGGATGGTGGATGTGGATGGTGGATGGTGGATGTGGATGGTGGATGGTGGATGATGGATGGTGGATGTGGATGGTGGATGGTGGATGTGGATGGTGGATGGTGGTTGATGGATGGTGGATGTGGATGGTGGATGCTGGATGTGGATGGTGGATGGTGGATGATGCATGGTGGATGTGATGGTGGATGTGGATGGTGGTTGATGGATGGTGGATGATGGATGTGGATGTGGATGGTGGATGGTGGATGGTGGTTGATGGATGGTGGATGTGGATGGTGGATGGTGTATGGTGGATGGTGGATGTGGATGGTGGATGGTAATTGATGGATGGTGGATGTGGATGGTGGATGGTGGATGTGGATGGTGGATGTGGATGGTGGTTGATGGATGGTGGATGGTGGATGGTGGATGATGGTTGTGGATGGTAGATGATGGATGGTGGATGTGTATGGTGGATGGTGGATGTGGATGCTGGATGGTGGATGGTGGATGGTAGATGTGGATGGTGGTTGATGGATGGTGGATGGTGGATGTGGATGTGGATGGTGGATGTGGATGGTGGATGGTGGATGGTGGATGGTGGATGTGGATGTGGATGGTGGATGGGATGGTGGATGATGGATGGTGGATGTGGATGGTGGATGGTGGATGGTGGATGGTGGATGGTGGATGGTGGATGTGGATGTGGGTGGTGGATGTGGATGGTGGTTTGATGGATGGTGGATGATGGATGTGGATGGTGGATGGTGGATGTGGACGTGGATGGTGGATGGTGGATGGTGGTTGATGGATGGTGGATGGTGGATGGTGGATGATGGATGGTGGATGTGGATGTGGATGGTGGATGGTGGATGTGGATGGTGGATGTGGATGGTGGTTGATGGATGGTGGATGGTGGATGTGGATGGTGGATGTGGATGGTGGATGTGGATGGTGGTTGATGGATGGTGGATGATGGATGTGGATGTGGATGGTGGATGGTGGATGGTGGATGGTGGATGTGGATGGTGGATGTGGATGGTGGATGTGGATGGTGGTTGATGGATGGTGGATGATGGATGTGGATGTGGATGGTGGATGGTGGATGGTGGTTGATGGATGGTGGATGGTGGATGGTGGATGTGGATGTGGATGGTGGATGATGGATGGTGGATGTGGATGGTGGATGGTGGATGTTGGATGGTGGATGTGGATGGTGGATGGTGGATGGTGGATGGTGGATGTGGATGTGGATGGTGGATGTGGATGGTGGATGTGGATGGTGGATGGTGGTGGTGGATGTGGATGGTGGATGTGGATGGTGGATGGTGGATGTGGATGGTGGATGGTGGATGTGGATGGTGGATGTGGATGGTGGATGGTGGATGTGGATGGTGGATGGTGGATGGTGGATGTGGATGGTGGATGGTGGATGTGGATGGTGGATGGTGGATGTGGATGGTGGATGGTGGATGGTGGATGTGGATGGTGGATGTGGATGGTGGATGATGGATGGTGGATGGTGGATGTGGATGTGGATGGTGGATGGTGGATGGGGATGGTGGATGATGGATGGTGGATGTGGATGTGGATGGTGGATGGTGGATGGTGGATGGTGGATGTGGATGGTGGATGGTGGATGTGGATGGTGGATGGTTATTGATGGATGGTGGATGTGGATGGTGGATGGTGGATGTTGGATGGTGGATGTGGATGGTGGATGATGGATGGTGGATGGTGGATGTGGATGTGGATGGTGGATGGTGGATGGGGATGGTGGATGATGGATGGTGGATGTGGATGTGGATGGTGGATGGTGGATGGTGGATGTGGATGTGGATGGTGGATGGTGGATGGTGGATGGTGGATGTGGATGGTGGATGGTGGATGGTGGATTGTGGATGGTGGATGATGGATGGTGGATGTGGATGGTGGATGTGGATGGTGGATGGTGGATGGTGGATGGTGGATGTGGATGTGGATGGTGGATGGTGGGTGGTGGATGGTGGATGTGGATGGTGGATGGTGGATGGTGGATGGTGGATGTGGATGGTGGATGGTGGATGTGGATGGTGGATGTTGGATGGTGGATGGTGGATGTGGATGGTGGATGTGGATGGTGGATGTGGATGGTGGTTGATGGATGGTGGATGATGGATGTGGATGTGGATGGTGGATGGTGGATGGTGGATGATGGATGGTGGATGTGGATGGTGGATGGTGGATGGTGGATGGTGGATGGTGGATGTGGATGGTGGATGGTGGATGTGGATGGTGGATGGTTATTGATGGATGGTGGATGTGGATGGTGGATGGTGGATGTGGATGGTGGATGGTGGATGATGGATGGTGGATGGTGGATGTGGATGTGGATGGTGGATGAAGGATGGTGGATGTGGATGGTGGATGGTGGATGATGGATGGTGGATGTGGATGGTGGATGGTGGATGTGGATGTGGATGGTGGATGTGGATGGTGGATGTGGATGGTGGATGGTGGATGGTGGATGTGGATGGTGGATGTGGATGGTGGACGGTGGATGTGGACGGTGGATGGTGGATGTGGATGGTGGATGTGGATGGTGGATGGTGGATGTGGATGTGGATGTGGATGTGGATGGTGGATGATGGATGGTGGATGTGGATGGTGGATGGTGGATGGTGGATGGTGGATGGTGGATGTGGATGGTGGATGGTGGATGGTGGATGGTGGATGTGGATGGTGGATGGTGGATGGTGGATGGTGGATGGTGGATGTGGATGGTGGATGGTGGATGTGGATGGTGGATGGTTATTGATGGATGGTGGATGTGGATGGTGGATGGTGGATGTGGATGGTGGATGGTGGATGATGGATGGTGGATGGTGGATGTGGATGTGGATGGTGGATGATGGATGGTGGATGTGGATGGTGGATGGTGGATGATGGATGGTGGATGTGGATGGTGGATGGTGGATGTGGATGTGGATGGTGGATGTGGATGGTGGATGGTGGATGGTGGATGTGGATGGTGGATGTGGATGGTGGATGGTGGATGTGGATGTGGACGGTGGACGGTGGATGATGGATGGTGGATGTGGATGGTGGATGGTGGATGGTGGATGGTGGATGGTGGATGTGGATGGTGGATGGTGGATGGTGGATGGTGGATGGTGGTTGATGGATGGTGGATGGTGGATGGTGGATGATGGATGGTGGATGTGGATGGTGGATGGTGGTTGATGGATAGTGGATGGTGGATGGTGGATGGTGGATGGTGCATGTGGATGGTGGATGGTGGATGTGGATGGTGGATGGTGGATGTGGATGGTGGATGGTGGTTGATGGATGGTGGATGGTGGATGGTGGTTGGTGGATGGTGGATCGTGGATGATGGATGGTGGATGTGGATGGTGGATGGTGGTTGATGGATGGTGGATGGTGGATGGTGGATGTGGATGGTGGATGGTGGATGTGGATGGTGGATGTGGATGGTGGATGGTGGATGGTGGTTGGTGGATGGTGGATGGTGGATGGTGGATGTGGATGGTGGATGGTGGATGGTGGTGGATGGTGGATGTGGATGGTGGATGGTGGTTGATGGATGGTGGATGGTGGATGGTGGATGGTGGATGTGGATGGTGGATGGTGGATGTGGATGGTGGATGTGGATGGTGGATGGTGGATGATGGATGGTGGATGTGGAGGTGGATGGTGGTTGCTGGATGGTGGATGGTGGATGGTGGATGGTGGATGTGGATGGTGGATGGTGGATATGGATGGTGGATGTGGATGGTGGATGGTGGATGTGGATGGTGGATGTGGTTGTGGATGGTGGATGTGGATGGTGGAGTGGATGGTGGATGGTGGATGTGGATGGTGGATGGTGGATGGTGGATGTGGATGGTGGATGGTGGATGTGGATGGTGGATGTGGATGGTGGATGGTGGATGTGGATGGTGGATGGTGGATGAGTGGATGGTGGATGTGGATGGTGGATGGTGGATGTGGATGGTGGATGGTGGATGGTGGATGGTGGATGGTGGATGGTGGATGTGGATGGTGGATGGTGGATGTGGATGGTGGATGGGATATGGATGGTGGATGTGGATGTGGATGGTGGATGGTGGATGTGGATGGTGGATGTGGATGGTGGATGGTGGTGATGGTGGATGGTGGATGGTGGATGGTGGATGGTGGATGTGATGGTGGATGGATGGATGGTGGATGTGGATGGTGGATGGTGGATGTGGATGGTGGATGGTGGTGATGGATGGTGGATGATGGATGGTGGATGTGGATGGTGGATGGTGGATGGTGGATGTGGATGGTGGATGGTGGATGGTGGATGGTGGTGATGGATGGTGGATGGTGGATGGTGGATGGATGGTGGATGTGGATGGTGGATGGTGGATGGTGGATGGTGGATGGGGATGGGATGTGGATGGTGGATGGTGGATGGATGGATGGTGGATGTGGATGGTGGATGGTGGATGTGGATGGTGGATGTGGATGGTGGATGGTGGATGTGGATGGTGGATGGTGGTTGATGGATGGTGGAGTGGTGGAGGATGGTGGATGGTGGATGGTGGATGGTGGAGGTGGATGGTGGATGGTGGATGGTGGATGTGAGGGGATGGTGGATGGTGGATGGTGGATGTGGATGGTGATGGTGGATGGTGGATGGTGGATGTGGATGGTGGATGGTGGATGTGGATGGTGGATGTGGATGGTGGATGTGGATGGTGGATGGTGGATGTGGATGGTGGAGGGTGGATGGTGGATGTGGATGGTGGATGGTGGATGTGGATGTGGATGGTGGATGGGGATGGTGGATGGATGTGGATGTGGATGGTGGATGGTGGATGTGGATGGATGGGATGGTGGATGGTGGATGGGGATGGTGGATGGGGATGGTGGTGGATGGTGGATGGTGGATGTGGATGTGGATGGTGGATGGTGGATGGTGGATGTGGATGGTGGATGTGGATGA